>NC_142010.1:42708078-42833078 GCF_049901735.1 Notechis scutatus
AATCAAACACAATGATTTCTATGTACTCATTTCCAGTTACAATGCATTCCCAGGTCCCATTTATCAGTTTTAGCATTGAAATGTCCCAACTTCTGCAGTTATCCGTTGAGTTTTGCCTTGCTTCCCTGTTACTAATGGCTATTTTAACTGAAGGGAATGGATAGGTACTACGAGATCATAATCTAGATGGAACATATATTATTTGATTATACATAAATCAATTCATATCAATCAATAATTTCACTTAAACAATATTGACAACTTAATTTCCAGTGAAATAAAAAAAAAACCTGAAACTCACTTATAAATAGTTTGAGCTTTTCCCCTCTGCAAGTAGCTGATAAAACCTAGCAGCAGTGTTGCCATAATAGTCTGACATGAAGATCTTTTAAGAGAAGCAAACAGAAGCAAATAAGGTCTGCCATGCCAGCTCTCAGTTCACATGACTGAGCCGTTCAGTGTTCCATCCATATTTTGCCAAAACATTTTGGATCAAAACTCATTCTGTAACAAAGGATACAAATGGAGGACTACCGTAACAAGAATAATACCTTGGAGCATTGCAGAGCCTACTTGTCCATTTCTACAAGCAATTAAATTAGAATTCACTATTTTGACTTTTTGACATCTCTTGCAATTTGTACAGAATGTTAACTATGTTTTTATTTGCAGTAAAATTGCACTGGTGTTCACTATCACACCACCAAGTAACAAGGCCAGTGTTACTTATTAAAATATGCAAGAAAAATTCAGAAAAGATGGATGACAAAGGTCTGCAATAGTTTATTACCCAAATCCTGTTGTTTCTCATATCTATGAAAATATAAAATGAGCATTTCACATCATGACACATTTTCTTATAATGCTACAAAGAAAGTAATGCTCATGCCTTTTCATTGGGCACAGAAATGGTTTCATATCTTTCATGGAATGGAATGATGGAAGTGTTGCTTATTACAAGTCCTAGTTATTTTCTACACATTCAATGAGGTCTTAGGAAGGGGAGAGCAGAACCACGCTAGCCTGTCTATTTCCATATCCACTGCTGGTCTTATCTCTGCTTTTATGGGCTCATCTGGAAAATTATCCATATTATATGGTCAGACTGTTCCTATCTTTTTAGAACATGAGGTTGTTTGGATCTTTGTTTTTAATTTTCCTGACCGATGGATGACACGTGGGGGGAGAGGTGCAGATTGGTAGGGATGACATGCCCTATCTTTAGGCAAATGCTGCAAACACTATCAGGTACAAGGAACCAGAACAACTCCATGTATAGCCAAAGCTATACATTTCCTTTATTGTTGCTCACCTATTTTACAAGAATCTCACCAGATAACTGCATTCTCTTGGGAACCGTAGATAAGGGCTTCATTAATCTGGCCGATGTTATTTCCTCCTATGGAGTGGCTCTATGTTGGAATGTTTCTTTACACCTCCCTTTCCTTTAGCTGGTGATTCCACTACAGTCACCACTTTTAAATATCAGAAGAAACCCTATGGTTGCTTGGTGGTAGACCTCTCTAGGGCACAGGTGGTAGATCTGTCTAGGTGGGCTGGGTTCAAGGACGCACTTGCTAATCTATTTCAATCAGGCTCTCCTGTAATTTATTTATTTCGTTCTTTTTTTGTAAAAAAATTATTTGGGTTTTCACAATACATAATACAAATAAAATATCTTTCTTTGAGAATAGCATGGTACTGGGTAATCATTTCTCCATACAGACACAAACTCAATTTTATATTCATCTTTGTGTTCTATTCCATATCTTATTACTATTTTAACATTTTCTCAATAATTTTTCCCTTCCCTTAGTTTTCTCAACCTTACTTTTAATTACCCCATTCCTTTCTAAATTCAATTATATATATATATATATATATATATATATATATATATATATATATATATATATATATATATATATATATATATATATATATATATATATATATTCTGAGGTTCTCATGGGTATTTGTATGTGGATCTTTGGTTATTCGGGTTTTCTCCTGCGTAAGATTGGAAGTATCTAGGCAACGTTTCGATGAAGTCTCATTCATCATCTTCAGGCTTCTGTCTTCAGCTCTGTGCTTCTCAGAGTGATGTGAGCTTGCAGCTGCTTCTTCCTTTTAACTGCTAGTGGGGTGTGACTTGATTGGTTGGGGGCTTGGCTGTGTTCTGATTGGGTGGGGTGTGTTCTCATTGGTTGGGGGTTTGGCTGTGTTCTGATTGGTTGGGGGTTGGCCATGTTCTGATTGGCTGGAGGTGTGTTCTGTTCAGGTGGGGGCTTGGTTGTGCTCAGGTTGGTCTTAGTTACTGGGGGATTTGAGCTGCTGAGCTGTGATCTTGCTGTTTGGCTTCGAGTTCGTGGTTGTGCTGCATCTTCATGGTGGGGGTCAGTTCGCTTCATGTATGGCTCAGGGGGGGTTGAAGTGGGTAGTGATGCAGCTGCAGTGCGGCTTCTGGTCTGTGGTCGTGTCTCATCTTCTGTGTGGGTGTGAGTCTGCTTTTTACGTGGAAGTGTGGTGGTGGCATCTTGTGTGGCCCTCGTGGGTGTGGGTCTGGTGTCATTCATCATGTTAGGTACTCGTCTGTTCATGAGGGCGGGTTTCCAAATGGCTGGTAAGCGGGAGGTGTCATCTCTTTTATTCATGCTGTGTGGGCGTTTTTCTATCTCTATGGCTTCTCTGATTATTCTGTTGTTGAAAAAACCGAACACTTCAACAACAGAATAATCAGAGAAGCCATAGAGATAGAAAAACACCCACACAGCATGAATAAAGTCTTGGGAGTCTTGGTCTGTGTTTATTGGTCTCGGAGTTTCCCAACCAATCAGGATGAAGAAAAAACCATTCTGGCACAGCAATAGGCTGCCCCAAATTTAAATCTGAAACCACTGTAAAAGTCTGACTCACAGACGGACACAATACAGAAGCCTGATGATGGCAGATGAGATTCTGCTGAAACGTTGCTACAACTTTAAAAGCACAACTATAATGACGTGGGAAAATACCGAACCAAGCCGAACACCATATATATATATATATATATATATATATATATATATATATATATATATATATATATATATATATATATATATATATATATATATATATCTTTTTCAAGTTTCAATATCTTTCTAATCATTATATTTATACTTTTGTTTGTCCTGTTTCAATTTCATATTATCTTTTCTCATTAAACAAAATTTTCCACTGTAGTTACTGATAGAAGCATGATACCTTTGTATCTTTTAATTTTTTTCCATTCAACTCTTATTTAAACTTCAATTTATGCCTTTACAATTATAACATTCAATATAGCACATAACTTCCAGTCAAATTCTGCTTGGTACATTCTTAAAATACACACTAAGTTCTTAAAGAGAAAGTATATATATAACAATAATAAATAAAATACTTATTCTATTCCAATTCAGCTCTATCATTAATGTTAGTTATAATCTTTAACAACTTTAACATTTCTTTTCAATGGGATATCATACTTCCTTAGGAACACTTACAATATTTCCATATTTTTTCATATTTCTTTCATATTCCTCTTCACTTAAATTTTTATAACTCATTAATAATAATTAAAATGTTCCCCTCCTTTCCTAATTTCATTCTCTCATTCTCTTTATTTCATTTATTTATTAATAAACATTCCATTACATTACAATGAGTATTTTATTTATCATTTTAATCACACTTGTTTCATATTTTCTAAGTTCATTTCTATTTCTAATATAACAATATTATCTTAGGTATCCTTGAAGAATCTCTCTTTCAATTAAGTTTTCACCCATTATCTCTGTATCTTCTAAATAGGCTTATACCTTTAATCCTTGTATGTTTTCCCTGTTTCTCTATATCCTGTTTCTGTCCTTTATTATTTCTTTTCCTTTCCCTCTTCCCCCTCTTCTTCTCCCTGCCCTTTTTGACCCCTTGTCTCTCTAATTCTGATTCTCTCTTCTGTAATCCTCTCTTCTGTTTCTTCCCAATGTTGTAATTACTTTTCAAACTATTCCTTTTTTTTTTGTTGCTTTTTCAGATCTTAAATTGTTCACTCTCTTTCCCCTCTTTCCTTTCTTTTCCCCACATAGAATTACTTGGTCATTGAAGATGGCTTCTTCTTTGTCCTGCCCTTCTTGTTCTACAGGCAATTCTTGTTGTTTCTCATAGTTCAGGATCTCCATTTCTAAAAATTGAAATACAAAGCCAAAAAAACCTCTTCCTTCTTGTGCATCTTTTTTCTCTTTTTTAAGTTCCATTTTTAGTTGTTCCAAGAGTGATACCATTTTAAAAACTTTTAAACAACTACCCAATTGATTTTATTCCTTTAGATCCAATAACCAAAAATCCAAAAATCACCAAGTAATCCAAATAATCCAAAACTGTTCCTTCTTGCTTCCTTTTTCCACTTTCTCTTCTTGGGGTTCTATTATCTTGTTACAAAGTTTCAGTTAGAATGTATCTTTTAGGAATCTTGTTATTTTTACTATTAATTCCTTTCACTTCCAGGTGGTCTTCTCCATTTTTCCAGATCCCACTCTTTTGTTTTTTCCTTTTCTCTCCTTTCCTTCTTTTAAATTTTTTTGAAAATCCAGAAATATTTATTATCCCTTTGATATTTTATTTTCAGCTTAAATGCCTGTTAATGTCAAAGTGGATTTTTGTCAGTTTCTTATTTAAATCTCTTAGTTATCAATATGGGGAAGGAAAGAAAAAAAAATCCAAATCCTTTCCCTTCCCTCTCTCATTCGCCGCTTCAAAATCTTCTTTGGGAGCAATGTTATTCTTTATAGTTCAAATTCCAGGGTATCTTATGTTGTTGCTTTTTCAGTTCAACCCAGTCAGCCAAAACTTTGTCTTCTTATCTTCCTCCTGCACATTCTTTTCCAGTTGAGTTCTTCTTTGAGGTGGCCATTTCTGACCACCGCTGCAACCGCCTTCGGGAAAGGGAGTAATGGGCAGCTGGAGAGGAGAGATGCAGCTCTCCTCGACCCTGCTGACAGTTTCCCCCCTCTTCACCACCTCTATGGGGTGGCTTAGCCCTGAAAACAGCTGGCTCGGGGCACTCCAGCGGCTAGCACGGATCGAAACCGACCACAATTGCGGATTTTGGTTTGTCGCTGAAGAAGGTCAAACCGGAAGTCCCCAGTTTTCCTTCTTCTACAACAAAACCCTAGTTCAATTTCAGTTCTTGAGTAGAGTTTCCCCTTTTGTGAGAAAGTGAGACAACTGCTATGGTGGGGAGACTGGAAGGAAAAGGGTAGGAAAAGGTCCTTTTATGTATTTCCTTCCATTTATTGGTCTTAGGAACCAAGTAGATTTTTCACAATTTATTATTACTCAACCTGCAAACTTGGAATAAATGGGTCACAAATAAAAATAAATGCCTTGTAGGCATATATTGAAGTTTTATTGAAGAAAATGAATGTACTCTCATGGAGATCCTGCTGCATATTAACAAAATTGTTGATGGTGCCCACTGATTTGATTCAGTTAGTTACATCAGGTAGCCCTTCTTTTCAAATCAGAAGTGATTTTCAGCAGGGAAAAACCAGAAAAGTGGGTTTGCATGAGTTGGAAAGGATATTCAACTGTTTCTAAATTTGCATCCACAAATCATTCGACAACTTGCTTTTTTCTCTCTCTGGGATTATGGCAAATGTTCAAGCATGTGAATTTTAAATATAAATATTTAGGGAAGTCTTTGAGTAGACAAATGTCACATAACTCAGTGTTAAAGCTTTTCCTATGCAGATTTTTCATTTCACATCACCATTCCCCGAAGATCAACTACCTGAAAGGAGAAATAAAATCCTGGTTATTGGGGGGAATTTATATATTTGTTTACCATTTATTTAACCACACTTTCACTACTTTTCAGGGCTATGACCTTGCAAAGAGTATACTAAAAACAGCAAGGTTGAAAACACAATTGCCAAAATAATGCACATACAGAGCACTCTTTGTTTGCCCATGTTCAGCAATGACAAGGTTAATATAAAAAAATCTGAACAACAATCATATACAAAAAGGTGCACATCAATAAAAAGAGAAGTCCATAATTTTTTGGGGGACACACTGCAGTGTGTGTGTGTGTGTGTGTGTGTGTGTGGGAGAGAGAGAGGGGGGGGGTTTATGCTAACGAAGCTTAATAAAAGGAAAATTGAGAAGGATCCTTAATATGCATAATAGAAAGCACACTAAATTATATGGAGACAGAACATCCTTGAACTAGATTTTTTTCAAACTCTATCAAACACAAGGCTTTAAAAATTAAGATTTTTATTTTCCATTAGATGGGGGCTAGCTCAGGGGTGGGATTCAAATTTTTTAACAACCAGTTCTGTGGGCATGGCTTAGGTGGTGGGCGTGTGACTGGGTGGATGTGGCTTGGTGGTCATGTTATTGGCTGGGTGTGGCCAATTCAATATCACTCACATTGAGACACGCATCTCCTCGCCTGGCCTCTCAAAACTGTGGGGATGCTGCAACAGTCATAAGTGTGAAAAACAGTCATGTCACTTTTTTAAGTGCCATTGTAACGTTGAATGGTCACTCCACACAAGCAAAGTACCAGCAAAGGGGGTGGGACTCCAGAGAAGTTCCAGAGACAGGAAGTCTAGTCCTGCCAAGAATGTAATAAGAGTTAATGGAGAGGCAGTTTCTGTAAGCAACACCAGAATGTTTCCTTCCTGCCTTCCTTACAGGATCAGTCCAGTAATTTCTTCTAACAACCAGTTCTCCGAACTGGTTAGAATGTTAACAAGTTCTAGTAAATAGGTGTGAACTGGTAGAATCCCACCCCTAGGCTAGCTGATTACCAGTGCTGATGGTTAAATGTCAGTATTCTGCTTTTAAATTCCTTACCTCCAACAGCAACCAATATTTGTATACATTGGGCCTTACTGAGTTACAGTAGCTTTAGATGCATTATGGTATCCCTGAAGATTTGAAGCCAGATTCAACCAGCACAGTAGGATTTCAACAAAGTGGAAGCTTTTAAAAAGCTCTTCTAACTTTAACCTTAGCCTTAACTGCAGTTCAAAAATGACCTAGTTGATGTCAAGAGCATCCCTCAGATTTATATCCAAGGGACTGAATTTCATCCAGAACCATTTTGGATCATATCTTCACAACCCTCAATCTTCTCCAAATTCAGTTGCATTATCTGTAATTTCTGATTTGATACTCCATGAAACAATGATATCCATAATTTTAAAATTGATTTTAACATAATTTATAATCCAACCCTTTTACATGTTACTCAAGGTGAGAACACAAAAATATCACCTCAGGATATACTGTGTTTATGGCATTTAAAAAGGAAGCATGATCGGATGAACTGAAACAAAACATCAACGGATTGGAGGTCAGAAGTAAAGATTTAAAATTAGATTGAAAACCCAAATTGGCCTAGCAGCTTCAAATTGTCCATTCTCGCAAAACATATTTAGAAAAGGAAATCTGGTGATACAATTGTGTGATCAAAGCCTTGCCCTCTTTTTTATATCTATAATATGCTGTGCAACGCATAAAAAATTGGTGGGACTTTTATAACATGGTCATAGCTGCCTTCTTGACTTTTTGAATACTCCTATTGATGTTCTTGTATGGCCAAGAATCAGAGACAAAAGTAGACCCATGGAGATAGAAGGGCTGGCAATTTTAAGTGAGTTGGGTCACCTTTTGGTCGCTAGAAACAGCAAACAAACTGATCCATCTTATCCCTGCCATCACAGTGCAACTGTAAACATAACAGATGTACTTAATAATAATTATGGATCATTCTGGTGATTGTGAATTTGTCTTTGTAAGTAGATGGCACAGTCTCCTGGAAGTCACAGGAATACACAAAATTAAATGGAATTTGTTGACAAAGGGATTTATTGAGAATTGTTAAAAGAGGTATAAAAGAAAAATGATTCTGGAACAATAATTGCTAATTAAACCTCTGTGGAAAAAGGCTATTTGATGGAGAATATAGGCAGCCCAGAATGAGTTCTCAAATTGGAAATGGAATTGATTTGATGGCTATTTTGGCAACAGAACCAAGAAGGAATTGTATATTTTATGAAACCAGCATATAATGCTGGAAACTGGATGCCAAATGCCATCAGGTTTTGACACTTCTTTCATCACTAAGAACCATCAGCAAAAAAGCTTGCATCATTCTACATATACTAAGAATTATATATCACAACAAACACTTAATGAATGACACTCTTATACAGATATATCAGTAAAATTTGGATGCTTAGTTTATCCTTCCAAGAGGGTTAATTTTTCAAGAAACATGAGATGCAAATGACACACAGAAATATATCTCTAGACATGAATTAGGGGTTTATAATCCAATTTTGTTTAAATTATAACATACTGGTTTTTTGGGACTGCCATGTGAATTTTGTATTTGATAAATCCCAGTCTCATTAGAAATTCTTAGAAATTCTAAGTTTTGTGCATGTTTATTACAGAAAAAAATGATCTTATGGAAATTATTCTTCTTTAAAATGTTTTATCATTACCTTCATGATTTATTTATTAATAAATGAAATTTCATTCTAGGCTAGTATACAAACATACAGTTATGCAAACAGCATTCTAATAAAACATCGAGCCATAATGCTCAAAAGAATGAGAATTTTTCAAAAACTTAAAACTGTACAAATTTACCAGCTATTCTCACAAAACCTTGTATCCACACTGAAATTCTTCTTATTGGATAGAGAAAAGGGAAGTTGCCAAGTTATGCTGATCTAGGTAAGACTTTAAATATGAGAGTTATGGAAAAAGAACCAGGGATCTGAGACAACTACTGACTTAAAACTGAACTCTAAAGTAGGTGAGATATGACCATATTGATTACCACAATTGCCAGTCATGGCTAGATTTCTTGGGTGGGAGAAGGATGCAATAGGCTTTTTCCAGCTGTGTTATTATTAAACTTATAAGATAATTCATCATTATTTGTTTATTTGTTAAAAAAATTATATGGCTGCTCAGCTCAAGTCTATGGGAGGCTTACAGAAGTAATTCACTGCTATAGTGTGAATCACGCTATTTGCAATCTGTTTTCCTGTGCTCAGGGACCAAACTGTCCTGGATTCAAAAGGGGGAATATATTTCAATTTCTATGTTAAGGGACCATTTTAAAATAGTGATTTAATGCCACTACTAGACAGAGTTGTCTCAGTCTTGCAGAAGAACCTGGAACTAGTATTCTTATTATAATTGTCCCCCCCCAATCATGAATCATACATCTTCAATTTGGTGTCGTCCAAATAGGTATTGGACTCCAGGCTCCCACAGATTCATGGAAATGTTGAATTGGAATGTAAAAGTAGTTTACCAGTACATTTAAATCAAGGTAAATCAGGGCTGTTGTCTGGATGCTTGAAATGAGTTTTGAAATGAGCTTGCAAATAATAATAGTTAAGATCAATTCCTGTTACCATTGGCTAACTTGTGGTTTCTGACTACAGTACATTTCCCCCCAATTATCGGACATTGCAATAGAATGTGTGGATGATGTTTGGGAACAAGAAGGGTTTCTGCCTAGGAAACAATCAGACAAGACAAACAGGAGCCCTGGTGGTTTGATGGTCAGAGAAGGAACCTCCCCTAATGGATCAAGCAGCTAAAAGTGGCAGTGGGAAGTTTGTACTTCCAGACATGCAAGATTCTGTTTATGTAGTTTATAATAAAGTAGAGTTCATCTATTTGTGTTTCTTTTTTTAAATTGGTTTTTAAGACGAACATAGACAAACAAAACATAAAAACATCAAGCCATCTTCCATATATATACATACAGTGTGCCGGTTTGTTTATAAATTGTTTTGTGCTTCCATCTCATAGTCTTCAATTACAATTACATTGTATATATTCTCATATTTTCAAACAAGTATTAAATACATTAATATCATTGTTAATCAATCATTTGACTATACTTTTATTCATTCATGTTTTACGAAATAATCATATTTTACTTAATTTGTTTTATGACAGTTCATATTATCATCTCAAATCCATCCTACAATCATTTTGTAGATATAATAAGAAAAGAATACATCTTTATATATTTATTATTTTCTAAGAATCTACATATTTCATTACCATGTTTTATTGCCTAACCATTGATAGCATAGATCCCAAATTTTATAAAATTGTTTATCATCTTGTTCTCTGATTTCAAATGTCAATCTACTCATTTCAGCACACTCCAATATTTTCTTAATGATTTCCTCCTGTGATGGTATTTTCTCATTTTTCCAGTTTTTAGCAAATACAATCCTAGCCGCTGTTAATACATTTATAATCAGGTATTTCAATTCTTTACTATATATTTCAGGTAAAATTCCCAATAAAAATATCTCTGGTTTCAAATCTATATGCTTTTTTGTCATTTTTTCCAACCACGTGTGGATTTTAGTCCAATATCTTTTGGCATCCGCAAAAGTCCACCACATATGGTAATATGAGCCAGGTGTCTGATGACATTTCCAACATTTTTCCGATTTGTTCTTGAACATTCTTGCTATTCTTGTAGGGGGGAAATGCCATCTGTAAAACATCTTATACAACTTTTCTTTATATGCTGTTGACATTGTCATTTTATAATTTTGAGACCACAATTTTTGCCATTTCTCTAGATCAATCCCATATCCAAAATTCTTTCCCCAAGCAATCATTGTTTCTTTAACTTGTTCTTCTTCTAGTTTAATTTCTAATAAATATCCATACAATTTTTAATCACCTTTTCATCAGTACCTGTCAAAATCTTATCTAAATCAGTCAGTTTATCATAGAAACCTTCTGTTTTAGAGTCTTTATCAAACCTTGAATGTATTTGCGCATATGAAAACCAATTCATCTTTATACCTTGTTACTCTAATTTTTGTGTAGATTTAAGTTCACCCTTTTCATTCAATATTTCACCATATCTAACTGTTTGTTCCTTTTTATATATTATAGGATAAGAAAATGCTTCAATAGTCAATAGCCAGACTGGAATTTTCAAATAACAGTGTCTTTTAGTCTTCTCCCAGTTTAACCACAGAGACTCCCATATATAATGTATTCTAAAATACCCCTGTGTTTTAGTTCCTTTATACCATAGAAAAGCATGCCACCCCAGCAACAGATCATGTCCTCCTAATGTCAACAATCTAGTATTTCTTAATGTTATCCATTCCTTAACCCACATCAAATTTGTAGCTTGGTAATACAATTCCCAATTAGACAAACCAAATCCTCTTCTTATTCTGCATCTTGCAAAAGTTTTAACTTTATTCTCACTTTCTTCCCTTGCCATATATATTTCAACACAATTTTATTTAAATCTTCAAAGTAATCTTTTCCAAGCCTAATTGGAATTGTTTGGAACAAATATAAAATTCTGGGTAATATATTCATCTTGATTGTTGATATTCTCCCTATTAATGACAGTTGTAAATTCTCCCATTTCGCCAAATCTAGCGCTATCTGCTGCTTAAGTTTGATATAATTATTCTCTTTTAGTGTAGTGCATCTTGCTGTCAGATGTATCCCCAAGTACTTGATCTTATTCGTGACCTGAATTTTCAATAGATCTGCCAGTTCTTCCTTTTATCTTGATAGCATATTCTTTGTCAAGATCTTTGTCTTATCTTTATTTATTTTCAAACCAGCTACCTTTCCATATGCCTCTATCTTTTCTATCAATGCTAGCGGGTCTTCTAAAATGAAAACCAGATCATCTGCGAATGCTTGCAACTTAAATTCTTCCTTTTTAATTTTCATCCCTTTTATATCCTTTTCTTTTCTAATATTTCTGTTTAGCACTTCCAAGGTTAACACAAACAACAGTTATTGGATATCTAAGCTCCGCCCTCCATCTATTTATGTTTCTGATAACTGGTGCACAGTCTCTGGGTGTTGGATTTGGGATGGAAACTTCTGTACTTTTGAAGATCTTTCAGGTCTTCTAATCAGCAGCTTCCTTGCTTTCCTTTGACCAGCTTATACTGGCAGGGTATTCTGATAACTAGCAGGGCATACATGCTGATGGCATGGATCTTATTCTTCCCATTAAGCTGGGTCTTTAGGACCTCTCTGCTGGGACTTGGATGTTGTTTTCTTCCTTGTCTCCTTATTGTTGTTCCCAATGACTGTGGAATACCAAAGTACTTGTTGCTGGTCTATAGGTCTGCTAGGTGGCCTGCTGATAGTTTCAACTCATTAGTCTTTACTTCCTTTCCTCTCTTGACTACCACTTGACCACACTTCTCCAATCCAAATGACATCATACTGTGCCCACTGTAGATCTCTGTCAGGTGGGTCAATGAGTCAATATTTCATTCACTTTTAGCACACAGCTTGATGTCATTACCATCTCTCTATATATACTTAACACACAACACATACGCTCAGTATATGTAATTACACATACATATAATACATGTATGTTGCTTGTAATATAAAGCCAGGTTTTATAAAGCCAGTATGACTGGTTAAGTTTTGTTTAAATTTATCTCAATGCATTTATTTAATTCCCTTCTAAAGTCATACAAATTAGCAGTCTTCTTATATTAGCCAATGCCATAATTTGCACTTTGTGAAGAATTTCTTTGTTTTGTCTTCTTGAAGTTATAACATTCAGCTTCATTTGATTAACCCAGCTTCTAGAATTATAAGTCAGAGAGTGGGGAAAAAATCTCTATTTTCTTTGCATCTTTAATACTTTTATCTATCTTTATTGTGGTTGTTTTTTTCCAAAGTAAAAATCCCTACAGCCTTTTAATCATTGTAACTTCTCTACAAATCAGAGCTGTATTTCTGCAACTCTCCAAATCTTGCACAATATTAATAAATGAAAGTGACCACACTGTAATTATGAACAGTATCCTAAACATGATCCCAAAGATGGATAGAGTCCTTTTCACAGTAGCTAAATTTTGGGCTAGCATTTTCATTTATTAATATTGTGCAAGATTTATATATCAAATTCTCAAGTTCTCTCAGGATCTCTCAAGATTTCTCCCTCTCTCCCTTTCTCTCTCTCTTCAGGCTCAATATGAACCAAAGCTCTTTCTTTTTTGGCCTTCTTGTACATCTTTTTAGAAATCGATATTTCCTCTGGAAATGTATAATTCAATTTCCAGAAAAAATGTATATAAAATGCATCAGTTAGGATTATGTTATCATCAAGCTCGGAAACATTTAAGACTAGAGGGAATTTTTCAGGATTCCATTAATAAGATGGAATTGAGAAGAAAATGTCAACTGTTGCTTTCTGAAAAATGTGGTAGAAATGAAACTCTTTTATCATTATGACCCCTTTCATTCATCTCATAATGTCATTCTACAAAAATATGAATGACGGTGTTAATTAATTTAACCAATCAGAGTAAATTAGCTTCACTGTTGGCATTTGCTCTCCCATGGTGGATCCCATTAAATAGTGTGTCCAAGAAGATTCCAATGTTGAATATCACCCTAAAGTTGGATTGAAATAACTTGAGATAATCCCCTTTGGTCAAAAATGACTGGAATTGAATTCCACATCTTTGAAGCATCATATCCAAGATATTACATTAGCAATTCCATGTGTAATTATATTTAAGTAAATACCTCTGTTGAATTAACTGGAAAAAATGTAATACATTCCCTGGATCATCTAATACCTGCCTCCTCTTATCCATTTTTTGTGTTAAGTGATGGTAAAAAATTGATTGAACTTAGGTCCGTATCACCACAGAGATCAAGAACGCTGTTAAATTCATAGGATAATTTTATCAAAACATGTCTCATGCAATTATCACAACAGGCTTCTTTTTTAGGATTCAATTTCAATAACCAATTTACCACTGCAAAAAGGCCTGCCAAATGCCAGTGGAATTGTCTCTGCTGCAAAGTCGGCAGCATACAGTAATACAGTGTACGTAAGACCCATATTTTTTTCTGGCGGTTGTAACTGGATTCTACAGCTCTTTAGAAGAAGAGGGATGATTGACTAGGCAGCACTCTACATTTTACTCTTTTATGGTGAGACGACAACTCCTACAGGTCCGCTATCATGTTAATAGGAAGTCCACCAACGTAGTCAGGAAACATTCAGGTTTTATAAGCCTCCAGGGTCAAACCCATCTCAATACACTGCCATTATTATGGTGGCAGGAGATTAGTCACTGCCAATCTAAATTTAACCAGGAATTGATTTTAACTGCAAAGCACACAGCACAAAAACTGAAGAGCAGGTACAGAAACCACTAGGCACATTATAATGTTCCAGACCTCAAATTTGTAAGAACTCTCCATATTCAGTCTTCTGTCAGCCACTAAGATATCAAGTAATTTTCTTCAGACCCTTCTCATTTACATGATTTCCAATATCTTTCTTTCTTGTTTATTTATTTGCTGCATATATCTTTTTTCTGTCAAAATCGTGCTCAAGGCATCTAACAACAATGAAGATAGAATTATTATAAAAATATATCAGTTCAACTAAAGCATAATTAAAACACATTGTTGAAAGAAATGCCTCCCAAGCAGTTAGAAATCATCCCAGCGGACAAAGCAATTTAAATACAACAAGCCTTCCTAAATAATAATTTTCCTTGCCAGCAAACAGCTTGATTTCTCTATTACTGAGCTCCTTTCCACAATGCAAGTTATTGCTTGATTTCTCTATTACTGAGCTCCTTTCCACAATGCAAGTTATTGCTCAGGAAAAGAAGGTACTTTTTATTATGTAACATGTAACATAATTATGTTATGATCTTAAAAATAATGTTTATAAAATGATGTATCACTGGTACATGATGTCAGAGAAATTATCTAGTGTTGTGAATCAATAAAAGTGAATAACCTAAATGCAAATTAGGGGTTGAAAACCTGCACACTAGATTGGTCCTTATACAACAACTTGGGATTGGGCCAGAACTAGTCCCTGATTGGCCACTTTTGGGACTTTCTTATTGGTTAGTAGTTTGAACTTGTTGCACATTTTCATTGGTTAATAAGGCAGCAGCTAACCCTATAAAAGGGTTACTGCTGCCCATAGCATTGCTCTGTTATGTTCTATCACTTTATTAAAGAGTTGAAGTCACTGGTCGGATGTCTGGTCTCCGTTATTCTCCATACTTAACACTGGCGACGAAGGTGGGATCCGGAGACCGAAGAGCTGACTAACCTACAGAGCAACTAACAGAGCACGTGGTTGAACACGCACCATCAACGGCAACATGGCCAGCGGTGTCGTACCACCCGCTCCATTCAACCCAGAAACCGAAGACTGGGAGGCCTACATGGATCGGTTCCAGATGTTTCTGGAGACCAACAATTTGAAAGATGCGACAACCGGCAAAAAAAAGCTATCTTTCTAACTCATTGTGGGCCAACCGTGTTTAAAATGGCAAAGTCGCTTGCCAAGCCAGCAGAGGTAAAAGAAATGGACTGGGACATCCTCGAGCCGTTACTACGGGCTCACTACGCGCCCACCGTGCCAACCTTAGTAAGAAGACATGAATATTACCAGAGGGACCAACGGAAGGGCGAAAGCCTTGCCAATTACATCGCGGACCTCCGGAACCTAGGAGGCCTCTGCGGGTTCGCAGACTTAGAAGAAGCCCTCCGGGACCGCCTGGTTCTGGGCCTAGAAGACGGCGCGATCCAGAGCAAAATTATGGCTAAGGGGGACATCAGCCTCACCGATGCCCTTAAAGAAGCCTCGGCAGCGGAGGCGACCAAGAAGTCTGCAGCCCAAATGCGCCGCACCAACGCACCGCTACGTAAACTCGCCACTGATACCTCGCCTCGCTCGGAGAGACACCTGGTATCAACTCACCACGAAGACCTAGAGTCCCCGTCCGACAGCGATGAGGAAGAGGTCAACCGACTTCGATCTGAGAGAGACCAGTCCACACAACACTCATTGCGACCGTGTGCGGCTGTGGAGCCAATCACCCACGATCCGGCTGCAAATTCCTCGACGCGCTCTGCCGAAATTGCGGGAGACGAGGTCACATCGCAAAGGTTTGAAGAAGCAAACAAAACTCCAAACCCCGACAGGCCGAATGCAAATCTTCAGGATTCTTCGGCACACACCGAGAAAAATTGAACCGCTCCTACAGAAACAAACCGTCCACCACTTCCACCAGGCGTGAAGAAACCCGGCGGAAGAGACCCACCAAACAATCACCATAGGCCACGCTACATCCCTTGATGCCGGGAAAATCCGAGTAAAGGTCGCCATCGAAAACAAACCTTGCGTGATGGAGGTAGACTCGGGATCTTCCCTCTCGATGGTATCGTGGAAAACGCTCCAACAGCTCATTCCCACGATCCGCCGCCAAGACCTTAACCCTCAAAGGGTTATACTCAAAGACTATCAGGGTAACAGAATTCCCGTTGTCGGGTCCCGCAAATTCAGGTCTCATTCAAAGACCGCTCCGTTGCACTACCACTAACGGTCGTGGATCGAGACAGGCCTAGTCTTCTAGGCCTTCAATGGTTCAGGCCGCTCGGAATCACTGTAGCCGGAGTCCACAAGGCCGAGAGTGTCAATTGGGAGGAAGCACTCGTGCAAGAATTCCAAGACGTTTTCGCGAACGGACTAGGCAAGTATAAGGGGACCCCAATCTCGTTTAACTTGAACCCTGAGATAGCACCCATCCGCCTTAAGCCGCGTCGGTGCCGTCCGCCTGAAGCCTAAAATCGACGAACAACTCGATAAACTAATAGCGCAGGGCGTACTGGAACCCACCAACCACGCCCGTTGGGAAACCCCGATAGTGACGCCTATCAAGCCTGATGGGTCCCTAAGAATTTGCGGAGACTACCGGGTCACATTAAACCACGCACTGCAGCAAAGTGCTTATCCAGTACCGGTAGTGCAACATTTACTCCATTCCCTGGGCGGCGGAAAGTTTTCGCCAAACTAGATCTAGCCCAGGCGTATCAACAATTGCCTGTAGACCCAACCACAGCCGAGGCGCAAACGATCGTAACACATAGGGGCGCCTTTAAATGCAACCAGCTCCAATTCGGGTAAGCGTCGCCCTGGAATCTTCCAGAGTTTAATGGAAAGGTTGTTACAAGGGATAAAAGGCGTTGTTCCATATTTCGACGATGTACTCATCGCTGCACCTAACAAAGACATCCTAGAAAAATGACTCAGAGAGGTTTTACGAAGATTCCAAAATGCAGGCCTCAGAGTAAAAAAGATAAATGCCAGTTATGTACCGAAAAAGTAGAATTTTGGGATATCTCCTGGACAGCCAAGGAATTCATCCCACGAAGACAAATTACGAGCAATTAAAAAGGCACCCACTCCAAGGAACAAGGCAGACCTACAGGCGTTCCTTGGACTTATCAATTTCTATAATGTGTTTTTACCCCACAAAGCAACAGTAGCTGAACCATTGCATAGACTATTAGACAAAAAGCAACGTGGGTTTGGGGCAACGGGAACAACATGCTTTCCAACAAGTAAAGAAATTGCTAACTTCTGATTCAGTACTTATGCAGTACAACGAGATTCTGCCGCTCACTATCACGTGTGATGCATCACCTTTTGGGGTTGGGGCAATTCTGGCTCACGTGTTACCAAACGGAGCGGAGGCCCCCATCGCGTTTTTCGCGAACCTTAGCTAAAGCTGAACGAAATTATAGTCAGTTGGACAAAGAAGCTTTAGCTATTGTTGCTGCAGTTAAAAGATTTCATGAATATGTTTATGGCGTGCGTTTACAATAATCACTGATCATAAACCGCTACAGGGGATCATTGCGGTAATAAACCAATCCCGTATATATTGTCCCCAGAATGACCCATTGGTCTGAATTCCTGGCGGCCTACAACTACACCTTGCAACACCGCCCGGGAAATCGATTCTCCACGCCGATGCATTGAGCAGAACACCGCTCCCAGACGCTGTTGTGGATCCAGCCCCAACCCTCTCAACACTACAGATCGAAGCTCTACATGCACCACCCTTGACGGCTAGAGACATTGCTTTTGAAACGAAACGTGACCCAGTTCTGCAACACATACTACGCTGGGTTGAACGGGGGTGGCCGATGGACCAAATAGCACCTGAATGGGCGCCTTCAAAGCCCGCCAAACCGAGTTGTTTTCCCAAAAGGCTGTATCTTGTGGGGCGATCGGTCGTAATCCCTGGCAAATTGCAACAGACTGTTTTGGCGGTATTGCATGAGGGACATCCGGGTATTGTGCGGATGAAATCACTCGCACACAGCTATGCTTGGTGGCCGGGAATCGACAAAAGAATCGAGGCCTGGGTCGCTATGTGCCAACGTTGCCAGGACGTCAGCAACGCCCACCTAAAGCAAGCCCAACCGAATGGGAAACGCCGAGGGACCGTGGTCCCGTATTCATATTGACTTTGGGGGGCCTACCAAAGGTCACACTTTCCTGATTACTGTCGACGCCTATTCTAACTGGCTCGAGATTCATCGAATGCACACAACTACAACAGACTCAGTTATTAATAAATTAAACAGACTATTTGCCACACACGGGTTTCCGGACGTGTTGGTCTCGGACAATGGCCCACAGTTCACTGCATTGCCCTTTGAACAATACCTTGCTGATCGGGGCATCCGCCATGCGCTAACCTCACCCGCGCACCCTGCGGCGAATGGACGGCAGAACACATGGTACAATTTGTAAAAAGACCCTTCACAAAATGGAATTTGGCAACATCGACGAGAAAATCAATCGAACTCTCTTGTTGCAGCACATCACGCCCACAGCGTGACCAACAAAACACCCGCTGAACTTCTTATGGGGCGGAAAATACGATCGCACTTTGACCGGCTCCACCCCGCTTCGCACCGGAAAAACCTTTCGGCTCCAGCAGCAAATGCCGGGAATTTAAGGTAGGCGATTTAATCTTTGCCAAAAACTTTTCCGCAACCCGTTATGGATACCCGCAACCGTTACTCACCTCACCGGGCCTAGATCTTACCGCCTGCTAACAGACGATGGGAGGGTGTGGAAACGCCACATAGACCAGCTCCGATCGAGATTACCACCCAGCGGCCATGACTCCCGGGTTCACCAACTCAAGGGGAGGAAGTATCGAGGGAATTGACTTTGATACAACTAATAGCAGGTCAACGGGAACTCTACAGCCCAGCGAAGCACCGGAACGTGAAGCAGGGAGGAGTTGACGTTTTCAGGGAACTGTAATACGGGGAAAACGAACTGCAAAACCCCAAGAAACACGGAGTAGCAGAGACAACCACAGTGAATGCAGCACGGAATCGCCGTGCAGCGAAATAGAATTTAACAAAGGTCATCCAAGCGCTCCACCGGAACCGGACATTAGACAAAACCCGGTGGAGCCTCAGAAATCATCCAGGCAGACCAAACGGCCTGCCTATCTTGAGGATTTTATTACAGCTCCTCAAACGGAACCCAAGGGGAGGGGTGTTGTGAATCAATAAAAGTGAATAACCTAAATGCAAATTAGGGGTTGAAAACCTGCACACTAGATTGGTCCTTATACAACAACTTGGGATTGGGCCAGAACTAGTCCCTAATTGGCCACTTTTGGGACTTTCTTATTGGTTAGTAGTTTGAACTTGTTGCACATTTTCATTGGTTAATAAGGCAGCAGCTAACCCTATAAAAGGGTTACTGCTGCCCATAGCGTTGCTCTGTTATGTTCTATCACTTTATTAAAGAGTTGAAGTCACTGGTCAGATGTCTGGTCTCCGTTATTCTCCATACTTAACATCTAGAATGCATAAAGGCATTCTAAATGTATATTGGAAATTAAATAATATGAGGAAATATTTTATCCTATTGTTGGACATGTACAAAAAGCTAAGAGAAATTGGATTCAAATTCACAATGTTGATGCAGAGGATTTTAAAGATTAATATTCAAGTAAAGCCAGACCTTTTCCTTTAAGGATTGAAAGATGAATAGAAAAAAAGCCATGAAAGATTATTTCAATATATGATTACTCTGTTGAAAATACCCATCAAGGAGGAATGAAAATTGACAGAGCTTCCTGAGGTAATCAAACTAATTTCTTTGATTTTTTCTTTCTAACAAAGGTTGTTGAGTCATTGCTGGTTCTACAGTTGTGGAGAACCCAGTGAGAAATTCATTGTGTGGACCCCTTCAGTCTGGGCTTATGTCTTGCAGGGACCAGACTAGACCACAAAGGTCAGTTTTATAACCAGAATGCAGATTGAAGAAAAGATTAAGACAAAGCCCTTTCTGAATGTTTCAAAGACCTGCCTTGATACCTATTAGAATCTAGATGGGGGTGAACAGTTTAGGCTTAGTCCTACCATAACAGAGTGAATTTTAATATGGAAGCCTACTGATTCCAGTGAAATTCCATCTTTAATTCTAAATGGGACTATATTTCTCTGGTCAAAATAGTTTGTAATCTGGACTCTTGCTAGATTGCTCAAAAGCCAATACAGTGGCATATGTGGGTAGGAGGAACTTTGCACTATTCTATCTTGTATCAGTTATGACCTTTTCTGCATTGTGAGCCTCTGGAGGTGGTCACTTATGTCTTGGATATTTCACAACAGCTTTGAAAGCTGGTTAAGAGATCACCTCCTCCATGTGATTTCTGCCTTTCAATTAAGATCTGAAACAGAGGGTTCCTTTTTGGCTCCCTTTTGGCCCTTTCCTCTTGAGGCAGCACCATTTATAGGCTTCATAGACTAGCACTAGTTGCTTCCCCTTTTTCCAGAACAAGACTGTTCTGGAGCATGACCCCTATCATCCTGAGCCTTAAAAAAGTAGTTGCAACTTAGTCTTTCGAGCAAGCCTTTGGGATCGACATTCTGCCTTTGTTCCTTCCTGCAGGATGAAAGGTCATATAGGACTACAGTAGTTTGTAGAAGTTTATGGGATATTGTGATATAAGTATTTCTTTTGTACATGTTTTATATCCAACTTCTGTATCTGTTGTACATTTGCTCAGAGTGCTTATGATTGGAGAACCTAGTTTACAATAAATAAATACACTTAATTTTATCTCAATAGTGATAATGGAATAAGATAATCTGATGCACTCCACAACAGCTATTTATCATAAGGTCTTCAGGGCAGACCATGTGGAGTACAAGCTCTGTGTTCCAATATCTCCCTGTCATCTTCCATCCTTCAAAATTTACTGTCTGAATCAGACTTTTATATTGAATAATGATAGAGTCAGCTCTGTCACCTGAGGTTCATAAATCCCTTTCCCCAAACTGTCTGGGCTCACAATAGGAAGCTTACAGACATGTAAATCTTCTTCTGTTAAATATTTTTCCATCAGCTCATCATCTTAAATTTATCCAAAACTTTCTCCACAGAAACAACAAAATGGCAGCCCATGAGCCTTCTTTACTCTACCACTACATGTACCCATATCATATAATCACATAGTGGGGATAGGGCTTAGATGTTCCCATTGTTCTTTGCTTGGCTGCAGTCTATCTTTCTGGACTGAGGTTGTCATAGCCTGCATAGATAAGCTCTTCTTTCAGAAACTGGTAATGAGAATTTTTCACTGGAAAATGATCAGAAAATCTTCTGTTTGAGTTATCTTCGTGCAACATTGTCCTGAAATTTGCCTTCTTCTTAAGAACTCTGAACATGTCAATGTAGAGATTACTCTCCAGGAATTCATAGTGTCTTCATGTCTTGGTTGTGAGCCCTCCATGTTTAGCAATATGGAAAATAGATTGCTGGACCAACTAGATCTTTGGTGTATGTCAAGGAAACTTTTCTTACATGCTTAAGAATCCTGATTCATTTACATGGATTTTTGCACAGGTTTAACAAGCCAAACAGAAGAATGAAAATTCTGATAGCCAGAGAGCGTTCTGTTCTGAAGCAAAGTCACCACAGCTAAGTTGGTTGTTGTCTCCAAAGCGGTAACAATTGCCATGTTTTTGTTTTTTTGTTTTTTCCTGGGATTAGCAAATGCAGATAGGATGAAATTATTTCTCAGTATGGGAATCATCACCATGAAGAGAAAATATTTTTTTTCTGTTTAATCTGTAATGATTACTTGCTGTCATTTAAGTCCTTCCTCCTTTGTGTGAGGAGAATTAAGGAATGTGTTGCTGCATCATGCCTCAGGCACTCATTTCTGTGTGCATTTCAGATCTTCTTTAGCTTTCTGATCTGAAAAAGGCTAGTGAGATCCTTTGAGAGTCTTACAAAATGCTAAATAGAATTGTGTATAATTAATGAAACATTAATTTTTGGATATCTAAGCAATAACAACTGAAAGAGAAGGGCCAATTCAGAAGACAGACTCAAGAGGAGAAATTAGTGCTTAAAACTTTCCCCAGAAACCATTTATTTGCATCAAATCAATCCTTCAAAGTTGCTTCTGCTTGGGAAGACAATCTATTTAATTTGTTTCAACAAGAAAAACTTGCTAATGCTAATGTTTGAGATACATGCTTCTTGTTTACTTTTGAGAATACTCAATGTCAAACTGATACAGGACCAAAACAAATGCAGTGTCTCTCCTTCAGTTTGAAAATAGCCCCACATTATGGTATTGGCTAGGTAGCTGCAGAGGTGGTATTCAGCAGGTTCTGACCAGTTCTGGAGAACCGGAAGCGGAAATTTTGAGTAGTTCAGAGAACTGGCAAATACAACCTCTGACTGGCCCCGCCCCATCTATTCTCTGCCTCCTGAGTCCCAGCTGATTGGCTGGGTCTTCTTTTGTTGCCCTGCACAGGAGAACGGAGCTGGAAAGCAGGTTAGTGGGGTGGGAAGGGAATGGAGATTTTGCAGTAACCTTCCCCAGGAGTGGGGAGGTAATGGGGATTTACAGTATCCTTCCCTGGAGTGGGGTGGGAATGGAGATTGACAGTTCAAATCCCAGCAGGCTCCAGGTTGACTCAGCCTTCCATCCTTCCGAGGTGGGTAAAATGAGGATTCAGATTGTTGAGGGCAATATGCTGACTCTGTAAAACTGCTCAGAGAGGGCTATAAAGCACTATAAAGTGACATATAAGTAAGTGGTATTGCTATTTATTCCATTCAAAACATTTCTTCTGGGAGAATAAAGGCAAGCATTTATGAAGGGAGACAGCGATAACTTCTCAATATGGATAACATGTTTGCATCTGGAAGGACCTGGATTCAGTTCAGAATCTTTCTGTTTAATAAAGAGAAATCTGATATTCTAGAGAAGCCATGCTTACTTTGAACATTTGTTTACAATAACAAACAATGGGCTGGACATTTTTTCTGTGGGGCCAGGCATTTTTTCTGTGGGGCCAGGAGGTTTTTATTTTATTTCATATTTCTCAGAGTGCCTGAGAGCCACAGGAGGCAGCAAAATGCCAGGATATTATTGCTGGACTTGGCTGAGCAATATCCTTGCTGTTTGTCCCAAGGGTGCTTTTAGTTGAACTAAAATAGCTTCTTGGATGAGAAGTAAAATGTCTTAAAGAAAAATAAGAAAGTCCAGTTGCCTTTAAAATAAAAGCACCTTTGGGACAACCATAACCTGTATGAATACGAACCTCCATAGACATTCTTGCTGTTTAAGTTTTTGTTTTTATAATTTTATCCAGTTTTTTTTAAAGAACATAAAAATTAAAATAAAGTAAGAAAAAAAAGAAATGAATGAGAAAACTAAAAGTGCAAGAAAGGAAAAAAGTAATAGAAAATGGGGGGAAAGTTATAAAGAAGTAATTTCCAATCTTCCTTATAGCAGTTACCACATATCTCTCTTACCTATATAACTATTCTGTCTAATAATCAAAGCCATAAATCATATCGGAGTCTGTAGAGATTTTCAGTCATCCAGGACAACCACAACCTGAATAACTGAGAATCTCTAGAGACTTTTAGCTATACAATTGGGATGAACATCCTTTGAATGGTGCGGGAGTAGGAATGGATTTCCAGGGGAAAAAAAATCAGACTACAGGAACCAGGAGCACTACTCAGGTAGCCCTGAGGACACAGATAAGCCTCCAAGTGCTTCAACGATCTTCTAAAAAAGGATGCAAATGACTAGCTATCTTCAAGGAATATAAATCCTTCCATTCCCCACTATCCTGTCAGAGCTGAAGAAACTTCTTGGATGAGAAGTGAAACATCTTCAAAGAAAAAAAACAGGAAAGTCCATTTGCCTCCTGAAAAAGCACCTTTGTGACAACCACAAATCATATGTTCATTTTTTTTTTCTGTTTTGTGCAAAACAGTCATAAGCACTGATCAATAACTGTAGATGTTATCCTTTCTTTAATCAAATAAATCAATTTGGCTGTCTCAGTGAGTTCATCATCTTCACCAATCTGTTTCTTAATTTTAGGTATTGTTGAATCTTTCCATCTTTCTGCATACAATAATTTTGTTGCAGTTATATACAAAAAAAAAGAGCCATGAGTCCCCCCCCGCAACTGCTTATCATTGCCTCCAAATAAAGACCTCTGGTTTCAACTGTACATTGATCTTTAAAATCCTTTGAATCCAAATCCAAATATGGTTGCACACTATGGGTTTCCCATTCCTGTTCTGAATAGAATAAAAATGACAACAAGTAATAGCAGTTATTAATATTACTACCACCGTGCTGCACTTGCTTTTTTGTGTTATGTATCCTACTCTTCCTTCAGAAGCTTGTCAATGAATAAAGTATTTCCTTTTTGTTTTCTACACAACACTGCATGGAGCTATGAGAAAGCGATTGGCTCAAAAAAGAATTGGTGACCTTGTATACCTGACTTGAATTTAGGTCTTCCTAGTGCAATTCCAGCACCTTAACCAGTTTACTACAATGCCATTCTACCTCCCAGCCTGACTTCTAATAAGGGACTAACTGCATTTCCCTGGACAAATATATGTGTGAATGTGGCATTTCTAGAGAACTAGTGACCTTGTAATTTCTCTTCTTTTTAACTGGAGAGTTGGGAGCACTACATGATAATTACATCGTGGCATTATCCTTCCAGATTTTGGCCTTGCTTCAAACATGGTAAATTAAATGTATTAAAAACAAGGCTGGCAGTCTTGTCTCCCTGATGTGCCACGAGATCTGTTAAAAAACAAAAACAAAAACCTATCAGTGTGTCTTAATGTTTGTATGCCAAAGAACAGAGAAACATATTTATGTTCCAAAGACATGGACAGTGAAATACATAGCATGCAGACTAAAGCTAAGGAATACTGATGTTTGGTGATAATGAGTTTTTATGACTTATAAGCATTAGCAATTATATCCCCATTACTAAAATACACTATGTTAATGAGAACAATTATACTGTAGACACATTGGGAATGGAACAGATTAGAAAGAATACACTAAAATCTGGCAAATAGACTATGTGATTTTATTTAAATATTTCTGTTGACATGCTAGAATATAATTGTTATGTTGCCTGCACTGAAATTGGTGAAGGTAGAAAGAGTAAAGATGTAATCTATATAGGCCCAGGAAAAGCTGCATCTTTAGAAGGTTTAAAGTCTTGATATATTATTTATCTTTCGTGTTTGCTTAGTACCAAATTTGCTGCCTTTATTCAATGGAAATTCAGATCATTTCTTGTATTAAATAGTTACCGACTTGATCAAAAATTCAATGGAAGTGTCAATCATCCTCCTTAGCTTGTGCATCTCTTTACAGTGCTAAGTGAAATTTTGTTCACACTTAAATATTAAATAATTTCCATAGCTTAGTTGCCAAGCACAAGCCTCACATCTAAAAATATATTGAGAACTGAAAATCAATCAAGAAATTGCCAAAGGGCCATCAGTAAACAGCCCAATCAAAGAATCTCCAAGATTGTCCCCACCCACACAGACAGGCAAGACACAGAATATCAACTGACAACAAGAAGCATTCCTAACTCGCACTGATGATGTTATTTAGTTAGGGTAATGAAACATCTGCAAGAAAACAAGCAAGCTCAGAGAGCACCAAGGATCCTTCATTCAGTCCTGAGCTACAAATATTCTCTGTTATTGGTAAAGATTATTATAATTGCTAGCCAGTGTATGCAAATTTGACTTTAGGTGGACCAATGGGAAAATAATATATAATATATAATATATAATATATAATATATAATATATAATATATAATATATAATATATAATATATAATATATAATATATAATATATAATATATAATATATAATATATGATATATGATATATAATAATATATATACTACTTTATAAATAAATACCATATTCAAAATAAGCTTGGATAATGGTACTGGAAAATTTCTTTCCCTGTTTAAATGTCTACTCTGACTTGATTCTTACATATGAGACCTCAGTGAGTTTCATTGATGAAAAAGGACAATATAATTAAGCTTTCATCCATGGACAGGGATATCACCATGCACATCCAGTTAAATGGAGATGGCATCTAGCAGAGCTCATAGCTCATAACCAAAATGACCTCAGAAACTGAAATGGGGATGGGGAGCTTTTAGTTTTTTTTCAGATCTTGTTTTTTTTTTTTTTTTGTCCAAGCATTATTCACTATTGAATATTGAACTATTGAACATGCTGGCTTGGGCAGATAGGTTTTCATATTTGAGAAATATTTCATAGCTTTTGAGATAAGCCATTCTGGGTTGATTTTGAAAAAAGCTAAGCGGAGTTAGTATAACCCCCTGGGAACATCAGATCTATAGGCTTAGACTAGGAAATTGAAAAAATATCCCAAAAGAAGACAGTTGGCAAATAACTTCTTATAATTTCTAAGAAAATAAGTTACAAAAGGGAACAATACTGTTAGGAATTACAAATTGGCTATTGCTATAAATCTCTTTGTGGCAACTCTAGCTGAATGCAAAGGCTCTCATAGAAAAATCAAGGACACTGATGGAATAGTAAAATAGCTTCATCGCAAGATATTTTTAGTAAAAGCAAAAAGTCTAAGAGTATATCCAATTATGTTTCTCCCTGTATATATTTCCCAAGATACCCTGAATATCTCTTGGAAGTTTATTTTTCATGCTGGTATGTTGACAGCACACACACTTTATTTACAAATGTTCGTGTTGGTTTCAGATTCCTTGTTATCCCAATTCCAACCTTCACAAATACATAACATCTTCATAAAACTGAAGAGATATTAGATTAGATTATATTTATTATATTATATTATTAAGGTGAACTAACCAAGTACGGTTTAATTAAGTTATCTGGGAAGGTGGAGCATTCATCTAGTGCTGAAAAGATTGCAGAATACCAGCCCTATCTACAGTATATGAGGTAAGTAAAGAAATGGAACTTGAAATAAATTATTGAAGGCTACTCCCAGGGTTAATATTACCAAAGTGAAATATTGAGTCAGAATGGAAAAGTCCTCTTTTGAAAAGTTAGAAAGCCCATGGATTCTGTCAGAAGAATCACTTGGAGTTCCAACTTGAGCTGGAGTTGCTCAAGAATAAATAAAAATGAAATCCAAATAGCTGTGAGGAAAGAATATTTCTTCACAAAAACAAAGAGTTTTGCCTCTAGGGCCATCTGCAGAGAGAATGGGTACAGAGACATTGTTTTGTAGAGAAGCTTATCCTAGATGTAGAAGAATGTGTGTGCTGAGGCTAGGGTGACACTTGAGAGGTTTATTTATTTATTTATTTATTTATTTATTTATTTATTTAGCGTATGGCACATGTTAGCCAGGGATCACCGAGGTGGCTGCCTGCCTCTCTTTTTTTCAGGCGGTGACATCTTTACCACGGGATACCTGAATGCTGGTAGGCAATTGGGAAAGGCTTTCATGGTTTATTTGCTCATGGGAATAGAACCACAGAGCTGCCGACCTCAGCAGTGAGCAAGTCGAGCTTCTTACCACGTGAGCCACTGCGGCACCCTAGTTGAGAGATGCGGGCAAGTGTATGTGCTAACCCCAGAGAAGGCGTTGATTAAATCAAGTGATGTGGATTGTATCTCTTCATTTGAATTGTAAGTGTTATATTATCTTTATATTGGGTTAATTGAGTTTGTATGTTTGCTTGTTTGTGTTTACAATTTGAAAGAAGGGTTTAATTAATTATATATTTGCAAGTTTAAAGGAATTTGGATGCTGCAAATCAATAATTTTGTAGAGACCTGAGTCAGTTAACTTATGATTCCCCATACAATATTTCTAACACAGTTATAAAATTTATAAATTCTTCCCATAATCCTCCTTCCATCAAAAATAAACTATGCCTTCAGAATTGTTTATGGTTTGGTTTTCTTCAGAAGGTTCCCCCAATCAATTCCTCTCTTACACTGCTTCAACTGCACCAGCTCTTATGTTTTTCTCTACCTGATTTCTATTTCACCCTTATTTGTTCAATTTAAAGTCAGATTGTCTACTAGGAACTTGTGGAAGCTTCCATTTTTTTTCTCTCTACAACGCTTAGGTTGGATTAAGTGACAGTGACTGGCCCAAAGTCATTCAGTGACTTTGAACTTTGTCACATCTCTCTTGCCTCTCCTATGTTAATAGTTGTTTTTTTCTCCATTGGTTTTTATGGATAACAGTCATTTCCAACACTAGTACATAAAAGTAGTACATCAGTGTGAACCAAGATGTATTTATATTGTTTTTCTCTTTGTCCTTTACGTGCATTCCTTGTTTTCTCTCTCCTAACTGCCAGATCATTGATGATATTTTTCAGGCTACAATGATCATACTGGCACCATTGAATCACTTGATTTCTTTCTTTGCTAAATCTACACCTTCACTTATGTCTTTCCACATTCCTCCAAGCTTGCTGCGATGCAATTCTTGTTTGTTTGCCTAAAACCTTTTAACAGTCCAGCCTGGAAA
This sequence comes from Notechis scutatus, assembly GCF_049901735.1. Lineage (NCBI taxonomy): Eukaryota > Metazoa > Chordata > Lepidosauria > Squamata > Elapidae > Notechis > Notechis scutatus. The sequence continues at coordinate 42,736,869 of NC_142010.1, forward strand.
AGAATAATCAATACCAGAGGAAGACTTTCCTCAATCTTTTTCTGTCAGAGTGAAGTCGTTTGAGGGGTCCTTGGTGGTCTCTAAACTTGGTTGTTTTCTTGCAGACAGCATCAGTGATGATGCTACCTAGTTGATTAATGAAATGTCTGCAAGAAAACAGCCAAGCTTAGAAAGCACCAAGGACCTCACAGTTCAACTCTGAGCTACAAATATTCTTTTGTATTGGAAGTTGTTTGTGTTGTGTAATAAACAAGATGGGTTCCTGAAAAACTGCCAGAGAATTTCATCATAATGACAGTGTTTTCACCAAAAAGAGTTATCTTTCCTAGATATTTCAGAAAGAAAACAATTTACATTTTTAATAGCATGTGTGGATTGGTCCCTTTGTAAAGATGAAAGCTGGTTGAAGAATGCTTTTTGTAGAAGTTGAACTTGCTATTCTGCAAGGAGATATTTTTATTAATGTCACTTCTCCTTTGAAGTGCACATGAATTTGCTCTGTGGTTGAAAGAGGAAGGTGTTGAAGATGGCACTTGTCGCAGCTTATTTCTGGACTCTTCATTATTGCAAATTATTTTTCCACTTTTTCTCCCAGCAGTTTTTGCCATGCAGCTGCTAGAGGGAGCTGCTAACTAAATTGCTTCCTACACCTGGAATATTGGTGTTTGTCAGATGAAATCACATTCAAGCAAAGTTCTATTCTCTGTAGAGTTGATTTAAATCAAATCAATATATTTACTAGTTGGGACATGATTGAAAATCTATTTACTTTGCTACATCTCCTAACAGCTTTGCCTTTTAGCTGAAGCTTCAGAAGAGCAGCTAAAAGCAGCATCAGTGAAGTATACACTTTCACTTTCTATGCAATGTTTTCAGGTCTTGGAATTGCACTCAATAAAAACAGAGTGGCTTTCACCCCTATTCTGCAGAGGTATGTTCCGATTTTTGTTTGTTTTGCTTCCCTGTCATTTCTGCAGCTTTTATCAGCCTACGCACCACAACAATGTACTTTTGTGTCTCTAGATTCAAGTAGATTTCATTTATGGCAAGATGCCAGATATTTTGCTAGGCTCTGTGTTCTCTTCTCTGTACTGGTTTTAAAACACGAAAGGTAGGAATACACTCTCTCTGCTGGATCGATTTTTTTTTTTTCAGGGTGAAGCTTTTATTATAAAAATATATACAATTATACTATATTTGAGTCTAATAAACAAACAACAGTGGAAAGTATGATGAAGCAAGGGAAGTTTTTCATGAATCAGTTAAGTTTTTGGGAGGACTTAAATGATAATTTTCATTAGTGGCCTCATGCCATTGAGGCCACTAATGAAAATTATCACATAAGTCTTCCCCAAAATTTAGCTTGTTCCTGCAAAACCTCCCTTCCTTCACGTAAAGCAGGATTTTTTAAACTGTAAAGTATACTTTCCTTGGAAGGTTGAGACAGAATCCAGGCTAGGTTTGAAGAACCATTTAGTTACATTGATACAATAAATGCACCTTTCCCAAAATTTAAATGTACTATTTTCATTGTTCATTTGTGTACATTTTGGTGTTTGGATTTTTAGAGGAGGAATGTACATATAGATTACATTACAGTGGTGTGCTAGCAAAATGTTTGGAAACCCTGGACCTAAAATTTGAGGGTTTGGGACAGGGTAGGGGAAGAAAACTCCCAGCTCTGAAACAGGTGCCTCCTCCTTTGCATTATCACCCCATTCATTCTGGGCCTTTCTCTTGTTAAAAAGAGGAGACTTGTACCCTGTGATTTCCCTGATAGAGGAACTACACCCCACATTTCTTTACCAAAGACAAAAAAGTAGCAATAGCAATAGCACTTAGACTTATATACCACTTCACAGTCAGCAGAATTAGCCTGCATTCTAACCTCTGCACCACCATGACTCAAAAAGATGCCTTTTTAACCATTTGATTAACTAAACAGTTTGCTGACTGATAACAACAAACTGTTTAGAGTAAGACACATGGAATAACATATAAACACAGATGAGTAGTCATGGTATGTAATCTTCTCCAAAATCTTTTTGCTTATCAAATTAAAGCATCTACTTAAGTTTTTGAAATTCCATCCCTTAACTATCTGATTAAGTTGGGAAAAATACAGCACAGGAGACACTTTTTTAGTTTCATTAATCTAAATAATAAGAATAATTGAACACCATAAAACAACATCTGCCTATCTCAAGTCCTTGGGAATGACTTGATAGGTTTGAAAAAATGTTACATCTGATCTAAATGACTGTACAATCTACCAGAAATACCAAAAATAATTGTCATGGTCCCATCAGAGCCTGGTTCGGTGGAGGAGTTGGAACTGGGATCATTGTAAAGGGGTGGCACATCTTTCTTGACATGTTTGGAGTGGCCAGGGTTGAGGTTGAAGCTGTCCCAGAACTGTCAGGCATTGGGGGAGCTGGTCCCTCAGACAGAGAACTGCCTGCCTTCATAGATACAGCAAAGGATTGGCTGCTGACAGGCAGTGATGCTGATAAGGCAGCAGATCTCTGATGAGGAACAGCTGCCTCCTCCTCTGATCCGAAGGTACAGAGAGCTGAGCATAGGCAAGCCCAGAGAAAGGCTGAAAAGATACACAAGAGGAGGTCATCCACTCCTCCTCACAAGGAAACCTGGAGTGGAGTGACTTAAGGAGAAGCCTTGGGGAGTTAGTCTTTGCCAGAACAATTGTTTGTTTTGGCTTATACTCCTCTGGCTTTGATCAGTGTGATTTGCCTTTTGCTTTGCCTAGCCTTCAGGACTAAATCAGAATCAGAATCAGAATAGAGTTGGAGGGGACCTTTGAGGTCTTCTATCTAGTCTAGCACCCTGCTCAAGCAGGAGATCCTATACCATTTCAGACAGGTGGCTGTCCAGTCTCTTCTTAAAAACCTCCAGTGATGAAGCACCCTCAACTTCTGAAGGCAAGTCTTCCAATGGTTAATTGATCTCATTGTTAGGAAGTTTCTCCTTAATTCTAGGTTGCTTCTCTCCTTGATTAGTTTCTATAACTAATCAACTTTCTTGTCCTGCCCTCTGGTGCTTTGGAAAATAAATTGATCCCTTCCTCTTTGGGGCAACCTCTCAAATACTGGAATACTACTGTGTTCTCCCTAGTCCTTCTTTTCTCCAGACTAGCCAAACCAAAAAAATTGCAACCATTGTTCATATGTTTTAGCCTCTAGGCCTTTAATCATTTTAGTCGCTCTTCTTTGCACTTTGTTTTTCTTTTCTTTCTGCCTTTTGTTTTGGACTCTGCCCTTGTCTTGTGAGCTCCTTTTGGCCCTTTGCTTTGCTTCGTCTTTAGAGCTGCATCTTGCCTTGTACCTTGTCTTTGTCCTGAGGACTGCCATTTGTCTTGTGCCTGGACTCATAGACTCACTTAGCCAGGTGGACTGGACTTGGAACCCTGGACCTTGCTCTGTGAACATGTTCCTATCGTGTGGATCTTATTTGTAATATAGGGGTTGTTGTTTGTGGGAATGAGGGTGGCTGCCTTCAGGATAGTGTGTGGGTGGAGCTTTTCAAGTCATTGGAGTGCCATTTGCTGGAACATTCACTGAGATCAATAAGGGACTCTCTAGAGAGGCCTGTTTTGCCTTGACCAGTTGGGTCATAACAATAATTCACATGTCTGTATCTTGCTGAATTTACTATTTTTTCTTTGCCCAGGGATTGGTGTATCTCAGTCTTTATTTTTTTCTTGAACCCTTCAGTCTGATTGCATTTGCCAACAAACTGCTACTTTGGAATATGATGTCTATGTACTTTCCCTAGTTTCAGCCAAGTGAAACAGATGGCTAGGAAAACTGTTGTGGTTGAGGATACAAAAACCTGCTTGATTGAAGGGGTGGGGTGGGAAACATGCTGTGGACCAGCATGTGGTCAATGTCAGGTTGTGGCAGTGGCAATGTCAATTCCTAAGGGAGTAACTACTGTTAATATCTGAAGTTGTTAGTCTTGGCTGTTTCACCAGGCTGAATTCCAGAAGTGGAACCAATTATCTTCCATCTGTTCTACCTGTGGCTGAAATAGGCCAATCTGCTGTGACAAAACAACTGAAATTGTCAGTGTGTTCATTAGGCTGGAATAGCTGTGTGTGTGTGTGTGTGTGTGTGTGTGTGTGTGTGTGTGTGTGTAGACTGTGGTGTATAAGCTGCTAACTAATTGAAGGATTGTTAGCTCTCTTTTTAACACATTTACTACTGTACATTAAAACATGAGCAGTACTGGGAATATTCTATACAGTTCTAATTATCTTGCCTTATTTTGTTTTTTGAAAAGATGTCACTTTCCTAGGAGGAAGCAAAATGATGCCAAAGGCTTTTTGGCTCTAAATGAAGGAAGATGAGGGAGATGTGATAAGAATATAGACAGACAGGAATGGTATGGGCAATGTCGCTAGAGAGAACTATTTCTCTGCAGCCTTAGAGCTCAAGATTATAAATTCAACTAAATGTAGAGAAATTCAAGACTAATAAAAGTGCTTCCTTGTATAATAGTGTTCTTTTGACTGTATTAATTTGAATGGCTTTAAAAGGGATAAGATAGATCTTTCAATGGTGAGAAATCTTGATGGCTGCTTAAGTCCTTTGGAAACACATTTCAGCTGCCTTAAATACCAGTTAGTAAGAGGTAACTCTGGAAGACAATTATGATATTCCCAACCGTGCTTACAAGTCGCCTGAATGCATTAGTCTGGTCACTGTATCACATAGAATACTCATGAATGAAGGAAAATATATGTGTCCCAGGATAATGTTGTGGGGTCCAATCTGGGTTGGTCACTGAGACCAGAAATTTAAACATAGAATACTGGACTTGATGATTGTTCTGATCCAGTGGCTGATAGCAAATAATATCAAATCCAATCAGACATATAGCAATAGCACTTAGACCAGGGGTCTTCAAACTTGAGAGCTTTAAGTCTTGTGGACTTCAACTCCCACAATTCCTCCTTGTGGTGGTTCGCCAACAGCAGGTGCGGATGGCAAAGGTCTCTGATAGCAAGGACGCAGATGAGGGGCCTGCATGTGATGCAGGGATGGGGCCAGAACTATCAGAGAGTGGGTTGCTGCCTTTGGAGCTTGTGGAGTCTGGAAGCAGTGATGCAGAGGACCCCGGGCAGCCTGTGTCCAGTGCATGTGCGTGCAGGGCTGCTCAAAGGAAAGAGCAGCTGAAGCAGCAAGGGCGACTTGGGACTAAGGCTGGAAAGTGATGGCCCCTCCCATAAAGGATAAAAACCAGCCCTTGGGGATGTGTTCTTTGCAGGAAGCAAAGAAGTTCTTTAGACTCATAGCCCTCACTGGAGCCCTGCTTACTCAGGTTTGTTTTTGAAACTTCTGTTGGTGGATATTTTATCAGTAATTAGTATTCTGTTCTTGGCACCCTTTTGCAACCTTGAAAGGGCTTGCTTTTGATATTGGACAATTAAGTTTACATGTCTCTTGGCTGGGAATGCACTGAATTCCAAGAGCTGCATTAAAAAATGTTTGCTTTTATACACAATTTATGTTTGTTTAATTTGAACAAGAACACTCCTCCAGAACACTCCTACAGTCATGTTAGCTCAGGAATTCTGGGACTGAAGTCCACAAGTCTTAAACTTGTGAAGTTTGAAGACCCTTGACTTAGACATTTCACTGTACTTCACAGCCATCTCTAAGCAGTTTACAGAGACTGCATTTTGCCCCCCACAATCTGGGTTCTCATACCTCAGAAGGATGGAAGGCTGAGTTAACCTTTATCCGGTCAGAATTGAACTGCCGAACTGCTAGCAGACAGCAATCTGCAGAAGTAGTCTGCAGTACTGCGTTCTAATTATTGTACCACCATGTCTTATAATCATCTAGTTGCTCCTGTTTACATGTATTAGTGGTATTGATTATATTTTTTTCCATTCCCTGGAAATGCCTCCATGGTTGTGCTCCTTCAAATCTTCCAGGACCAAAGTGGAGTCAAGAGCCCCAATGTATTATTTTGCCTTCAGAAAAAGAGTGAAATCATTGTGTTGCAGAACAAACAGATGACTCCTAAAGACTTCTGTTGCTGACTTTCAGGTGGCGATGGCTGAGCCAAGGAAATTACAAAGACCAAAATTTCTCCACAGTACATCTGAGTTAAAATTCATTCAGTTTAATCCTTTTTCTCACAGATTAAATGGAGACCAAGTTTTCTTTAATAGCTACATGGGATAACGAGCTTATCAGTCCAAGAACATAACATTACACCTAACAATTGTCTTGTTAATGATCATTCTCTTTATGTGAACCATCTGGGTACATTCAGTGAGTTGGGGGGAAAATGCTTCAAACTTCAAATGAGCCTAGCATCACTTTGCTGTTCATTCAACTGGTCCATCTTTTTTTACCCTCCAGCTGCAACTTTTTTTTAAAGCTTGCATAGAAGCCTGAAAAATCAGGGCCTGTTTTAATAAATAGCAAAGAAGTCCAGTGGACTCATAATTGAATGAGGTCTAAAGTATTTCCTTTGAATTGCTTTTAAAGCACATCTCTCTCTCTCTCTGTATGTATGTATGTATATATATATTTGTTTTCTGAGGTTCTGAGGTTTCTGAGGTTCTCTGCGGGTTCTCTTCCCTGGTCCAACACCTCAAAGCCACAGGACATGAGATTGACTTTAAAAATACCAGAACTATCGCCAAAACCGAACACTTCAACAACAGAATAATCAGAGAAGCCATAGAGATAGAAAAACGCCCACACAGCATGAATAAAAGAGATGACACCTCCCGCTTACCAGCCATTTGGAAACCCGCCCTCATGAACAGACGAGTACCTAACATGATGAATGACACCAGACCCACACCCACGAGGGCCACACAAGATGCCACCACCACACTTCCACGTAAAAAGCAGACTCACACCCACACAGAAGATGAGACACGACCACAGACCAGAAGCCGCACTGCAGCTGCATCACTACCCACTTCAACCCCCCCTGAGCCATACATGAAGTGAACTGACCCCCACCATGAAGATGCAGCACGACCACGAACTCAAAGCCAAACAGCAAGATCACAGCTCACCAGCTCAAATCCCCCAGTAACTAAGACCAACCTGAGCACAACCAAGCCCCCACCTGAACAGAACACACCTCCAGCCAATCAGAACATGGCCAACCCCCCAACCAATCAGAACACAGCCAAACCCCCAACCAATGAGAACACACCCCCACCCAATCAGAACACAGCCAAGCCCCCAACCAATCAAGTCACACCCCCACTAGCAGTTAAAAGGAAGAAGCAGCTGCAAGCTCACATCACTCTGAGAAGCACAGAGCTGAAGACAGAAGCCTGAAGATGATGAATGAGACTTCATCGAAACGTTGCCTAGATACTTCCAATCTTACGTGGGAGAAAACCCGAATAACCAAAGATCCATATATATATATATATATATATATATATATATAGATAGATATATGTATAGATATATGTATAGATATATATATATACATACATACATACGTACACACACATACACATGCATATACATACACACACACACATTTATAGCAACTTTATAAAGACATTATAAAAATTTTATAGTGTAAAATTATACAGCACTATAAACACTATAAACTTTGAATCCAGTCCCTGACCAAATCTACAATTATTCTAGTAATATTTAACTTCAACAATAGTGACATTACAAAAACCTGCCGAGATTTCATCTCCAATCTATAGTATTTCAATAATATCAAAGTGAAGTCATTAATTCAAAAGCCATTCATGTCATGCCAGCTAATGCAAATATGTAAGCTGTGGCACTTGTGTGATTATGTTATGTATGCATCATCATTGGCTTTTCTTGTCAACTGTTGACAGCCATGTCTCCCATATGTCCAGGGGTGTGATTCAACCAGTGTAACAACTGGTTCAGTGAGTGCACGCTTTGCATGCATGCAGAGCATTTGCTACTGACCTTCCCCAGCAATCCTTGTGTGTTAAACAGCTGGTGCGTGGCAATCCGCTGTGCCATGTGGATCAGCTGAACTTGAAAAACAGAATATAAAGCACAGCCGACAGCCTGGGCAGGCAGGTGGGCTCAACAGCTGATCATTGGAGCAAACCAAACCAGTTTGCTCCCAGCTGATCCTCAGAGCTACCGGTTCACCCAAACCAGGCCGAACTGGTAGAATCCCACCCCTGCATATGTCCTTATTTTCAGACACTTTTTAGCTCACATATATTCTTATCGCAATGTTTTTTGTTTTTTTTTCACTTTCTTGAAGTTAAATCTGTGATTGGAACTGGGAGTGTTTTAATTCTATTTTGCTGATATGGATCTAAGACTGTGGGTATAGACAGTATAGCTAGAGAAATTAAAATATGGATGTAATTTATTCTTTACAGCTTGTTAAAGGCTTCATCTGCAATTGACAACTGAAAGAATGCCACTATTGTTCTTTGAGTAAGTGTAACAAGAGGAAATCCAAGCATAGGGAAGTGAAGTTTGCTGTCTGTTTATAGCTTCTTTTTACTAGCCTTGACTGGGATATTGATTTTTCCTTGATTGTTTTTTGTTTATCTGGTGCAGGTTCCTGTTTATCTGAATGTGGATAATAGGTGTATGATAAGGAAGTACGTAAGGCTCTTTGTCCCCCTTTTCCAGTTATTAACTATTTTTACCTAATAGTAGAGACTTTGAGACAAGCTCCATCTATAAAGCATTCATAAAGGAAGAAATCAAAGGTAAGAGAAATGCTTCAAGTGCATCCTTCTCTATTACTTGCCAATTAATGATTATTTAGATAGATAAGTAAAAACAATCAAGGAAGAAACAATTCACCATGAGTGGCATGGCACAGTGGTTAGAATGCAGTACTGCACTTCTGATGATCACTGGCTACCAGCAGTTTTGCAGTTCGATCCTGACTGGCTCAAGGTTGACTCAGCTTTCCATCCTTCTGAGGTGGGTAAAATGAGGACCCAGATTGTTGGGGGCAATATGCTGACTCTGTAAACTGCTTAGAGAGGGCTGTAAAGCACTGTGAAGCCGTATATAAGTCTAAATAATATTACTCTTCACCCAGTGGGGTCTCAACTGGCTCTTCAGCCAAACTTTTGGCCTTCAAGGAAATATGTACCTGCTATTTTTCTCCTTTGCTTTTATTTTTATATTGCATTTTTTTGTATTGATCCTATTTTGCCTTTTTAAAGTACAACTTTCACAATCAGATGTAGCTAAGGGAAACATGATAAGAGTGGATTACCCTATATTTGGTATGATTTTTAAATACCCCCATAAAAGCTTCCTTGATCACTAAAACCTGACCTGCTGGTTTTAAAAACTATGCAATGTTGCAAGATTAATCACTGAAGCCATAATAAGCAGCAGTGCTGGAGACAATTTAATCAAGTGAGAGATACACTAACAAAAGATATCCCAATTCCATATATACACAAAAACATAAGACTCAACATCTCATACTCAGACAAGCATAGAAAAGGAATCAAATAAATGTTTTATATACTCAAATAGGTGTTAAAGTGGACTTCCTCTGAATCTGCATGACCACCAAACTAACAATACACATATACCTCCCCTACATAAACACACACACACACACACACACACTTCCCTATAAAACATTTAGATTTCAGCATCAAACCTCACATAAGTAAATGAATATCTTCTCTTCAAGCAGCAGTTCACACGTCTTTCTCCCCAGCTGTGGAACTGAATTATTTTGACCTTCCAAGATTACTTTGTGAATTACCCAGAGTTGCTGGGAATATGCTGTTCTACAAATTTCAGTCATTGACATCAGTGAAGAAACAGTACTCCAGTCTAGGATACTAGGTGGAGTTACTATATAAAACAGCCAGCAAACTTCACTCCCACATGCATTTTTTAAAAAATGCACTCTTCAATAAAAAGTAATTTTATCAAATATGCAATCTTTGACATTAAAATAGAAAATTATGAAATACAACTCACCTTAAATAAATGCCCATCTTCAAGGAGTATTTATTGCTGTTACTATTATTATTTTGGAAAGCCATATAGGAAATCTGATTTTGTTGGATGTAAAATTACATATTGGACAATGAATGAATAAATAAATAAATGTATATACATGTGTGTGTACATTCAAAAATCTTCTGAGATTGCTGATATTAAAACTTTGATGGATATTTTTGGTCCTCTTAACCCCTTAGAGTCTTTCACAGTCTCCATTTAGAGACTTGTTGCATGTTCTTGAGTGCCTGATAAAAACCTGGGAATTTGGATTTTGGCTCAAAGCATCAACAGATAGAATCGAATATAATTCTTTATTGACCAAGTGTGATTGGACACACAAGGAATTTATCTTGGTGCAAATGTTTTCAGTAAAAGAAAAGATACATTCGTCAAGAGTCAAGAATCATCAGGTACAACACTTAACAATAGTCATAGGGTACAACAAGCAATCAAATCATACTAGGAAACAGTCAGTATAAATCGTAAGGATACAAGGGATAAACTTACAGTCATACAGTCAAAAGTGGGAAGGGATGGGTGATAAGGAGTGATGAGAAGATTAATAGTAATAGTAATGCAGACTTTGTAAATAGTTGGACAGTGCTGAGAGAATTATTTGTTCAGCGGAGTGATGGCATTCAGGAAAAAAACTGTCTTTGTGTCTAGTTGTTCTGGTGTGCAGTGCTCTTTAGCGTCGTTTTGAGGGTAGGAGTTGAAACAGTTTATGTACAGCATGTGAGGGGTCTGTAAATATTTTCACAGCCCTCTTTTTGATTTGTGCAGTATACAGTTCCTCGACTGAAGGCAGGTTGGTAGTAACTGTTTTTTCTGCAGTCCTAATTACTCTCTGGAGTCTGTGTCTGTCTTGTTGTGTTGCAGAACCAAACCAGATAGTTATGGAGTTGCAGATGACAGACTCAATAATTTCTCTGTAGAACTGTATCAGCAGCTCCTTGGGCAGTTTGAGCTTTCTGAGTTGCACAGAAAGAACATTCTTTGTTGTGCTTTTTTGATGACATATTTGATGTTAGGTGTCCATTTTAGGCCTTGTGATATGATAGAACCTAGAAATTTGAAGGTCTCTACTCTTGATACTGTGTGTCTAGTATTGTAAGAGATGGTGATATGGGAGGGTTTCTCCTAAAGTCTACCACCATTTCTACAGTTTTGAGTGTGTTCAGTTCCAGATTTCTCCGGTCACACCACAAGGCAAGTTGTACAATCTCCTGTCTGTATGTGGATTCGTTATTGTCTCGAATGAGACCAATCACTGTTGTATCATCTGCAAACTTCAGTATTTTAACAGATGGATCATTTGAGATGCAGTCATTGGTATATAGGGAGAAGAGAAGTGGAGAAAGCACAAAGCCTTGGGGGGTGGGGGCTGTGCTAATTGTACATGTATCAGATGTGATTCTGCCTAGCTTAACCTGCTGCTTCCTGTCTGTTAGGAAGCATATGATCCACTTACAAGTATGTTCAGGTACTGCTAGCTGGTTTAGTTTAGTTTAGTTAGAAGAATGTCTGGAATCATGGTATTGAATGCTGAACTGAAGTCTACAAAGAAGATCCTTGCATAGGTATTTGGAGATTCAAGGTATGTAGGATGTAGTACAGAGCCATATTAACAGCATTATCTGTTGATCTATTTGCTCAGTATGCAAACTGCATGGGATCTAACAGTGGACCCATGATGGTTTTTAGGCAGAACAGCACTAGCCTTTCAAAGGTTTTCATAACTACAAATGTTTGAGCAACTCAATATTTTTCATTAGAAATGAACCACCAATTTCCAGTAGCTATGTTTATGTTCAGTGGAAATAAATAAAATAGTATTCAAACAAGCATCAAACATGTGTTTTGGCCTCCATATGTGTTGTCAAAGGATTTTAAAAGCTTGCAAATATTCAGTTGTTTTGAAATTTTAATTAGCTTTGAACAAGAAAGCAGCATGTAACCAATTAGAGATCTAAGAACTAATGTGTGTGTAGGCTGCCATTTTTTAGCAATTAATTGATAACTAGCTTACTGTGGGCTATCTAATAATTAAATGGGAACACACTCTGAGCCAAATGAAAAGCAGGGATGCAAATGAGTTAAACATTTATGCTTTTTCAGATTCACTGACCACAGTATTTAATCTGCAAAGAACAGACTCCCTACCCATCACCTAAATTACACTACATAGTGTGCAATTCCCAAAGCTGTATGAATAGTAGAATGACAAAACAACTTTTTGGGAAGTGGGCAGAAGGCAAATGGACTAGTTTAAAGTTTCTCAATCTTAACAATTTTAAGATGGGTTGGCTTCATCTTCCAGAATTGGCTGGCTAGGGAATTCCACCCAACTTAAAGTTACTGAGTTGAAGTCCACCCAACTTAAAGTTACTGAGATTGAGAAATTGGGTTAGTAGCCAATTCTGTTCCCTCTTCTACCACAGCTTTTCCTTCATTGCACTACCCTTCTTCAGTAGAAGAGCTTCTTTTTTTTCCCCAAAGTTTTTATTTTTTACAACAAACCTACGAACAAAACATAAAAACATCTTTCAATTATATACATACAGTGTGTCAGTTGGTTACAATCTTTTGTGCTATCCTTTTTTTACCATTATTCACAAGTTATATAAATTCTCACCTTATCGATCTAGCTTGTGCTTATGTAATATCAATTATTAAACATTCATTTGACTATTTTTCCATCTTTTTTATGAGATATTCTAATTTTCATTATGATTTAATCTTATACATTCATCCAACGGTTATATATTTTATATTGTATTCTATATCAATCTATGAACTTTTATTGTAAGGCTTACTAGTTTATTTCTTTACCATGTCTTTTTATCTAACTATTGATAAAATAAATCCCATATCATATAAAATTGTTTATCCTCTTGTTCTCTAATTTCAAATGTCAATTTACTCATTTCGGCACAGTCCATGATTTTCTTAATAATTTCCTCCTGCATAGGTATTTTTTCATTTTTCTAGTTCTTAGCAAATACAATTCTAGCCGCTGTTAAAACATTTACAATCAAATATTTCAATTCTTTACAATATATTTCTGGTATAATTCCCAATAAAAATATCTCAGGTTTAAAGTCTATGTGTTGTTTTGTCATTTTTTTCCAACCATGTGTGGATTATAGTCCAATATTTTTTTGCATCTGAGCATGTCCACCACATAGGGTAATATGAACCAAATATCTGATGACATTTCCAACATTTATCCGATTTATCCTTGAACATCCTGGCAATTCTCGTTGGGGGTAAGTGCCACCTGTAAAACATCTTATACAAATTTTCTTTATACGCAGTTGACATTGTCATTTTATAATTTTGAGACCACAACTTTTGCCATTTATCTAAGTCAATCCCATAGCCGAAAATTTTCCCCCACGCAGTCATTGTTTCTTTTACTTGTTCTTCCTCTAATTTAAACTCTAGCAAATGTCCATAAAGTTTTTTGATTACTTTTTCATCAGTACCTGTCAAAATTTTATCTAAATCAGTCAACTTGTCATAGATACCTTCTGTTTTAACATCTTTATCAAATCTAGATTGTATTTGCAAATATGAAAACCAATTCATTTTTACACTTTGTTCTTCCAACGCTTGCATAGATTTAAGTTCACCCTTTTCATTCAATATCTCACCATATCTAACTGTTTGTTCCTTTTTATATATTATTGGATAGGAAAAAGCCTCAATAGTAGATAACCATAGTGGAATTTTTAAATAATATTGCTTTTTTATCTTCTCCCAGTTTAGAAACAATGCTTCTCGAATATAATGTCTTCTAAAATCCCCCTGCGTTTTAGTTCCCTGATATCAGAGTAACGCATGCCACCCTAACAGCAAGTCATGTCCTTCTAAAATCAAAAGTCTAGTATTCCTTAATGTTATCCACTCCTTTACCCACATCAGATTTGTCGCTTGGTAGTATAATTCCCAATTGGGCAAAGCAAATCCTCCTCTTATTCTTGCATCTTGTAACAATTTAAGTTTTATTCTCGCTTTCTTCCCCTGCCAAATGTATTTTAGCACTATTTTGTTTAAATCTTCAAAAAATTCTTTCCCTAATCTGATTGGAATTGTCTGGAATAAGTATAAGATTCTGGGCAATACATTCATCTTAACTGTAGATATTCTCCCAATCAGTGATAATTGTAAATTTTTCCATTTTATCAAATCAGTTGCAATCTGTTGTTTAAGTTTGAGATAACTGTCCTCCTTAAGTGTGCTACATCTTCGTGTTATATGTATCCCTAAATATTTAACCTTGTTTGTGACCTGGATCCCCAAAACTTCCTCCAATTCTTTCTTTCATCTTACTAACATGTTCTTTGCTAAAATCTTTGTTTTATATTTATTTTCAAACCTGCAACTTTCCCATAGTCTTCTATCTTTTCTATCAGTTTAGGTGCAGACTCCAATGGATCCTCTAATATAAATACCAGGTCATCTGCAAAAGCTTGTAATTTATACTCTTCTTTTTTAATTTTAATTCCTTTTATTTCTTTTTCTTCTCTGATGTTCCTATTCAGCACTTCCAGTGTTAACACAAACAACAGAGATGACAGTGGACAGCCTTGTCTGGTCCCTTTTCTTATATCTATAAAGTCTGTTAACTCTCCATTTATCATAACCTTTGCAGTTTGTTTATGATATATCGTTTCGATGTCTTGAATAAATTGTTTACCAAAGCCCATTTGGTCCAATTGTAACAGCATAAAACACCAATTCACATTATCAAAGGCTTTTTGTGCATCTATAAACATCAGAGCCATTTGTTTTTCAGGATGTGCCTCATAGTATTCCAGTGTATCTAAAATTATTCTCTTATTATCTTTAATCTGTCTCTTCGGCAGAAATCCACTTTGATCAGGATGAATAAAATTGTTTAAATATCTTTTCAGTCTTTCTGCCAGAATTGAAGCAAAAATTTTATAATCTGAATTTAATAGTGATATAGGTCTGTAATTTTTAACATGCTGTGGGTCTGTGTCCTCCTTCGGTACAAGTTTTATATATCCTTCTGACCATGTTTCGGGTATTCTCTTCTTTGTCATAACTTCATTCATAATTTCTAATAAGTGAAGATTCAATGTTTCTTGGAATGTCTTATAAAATTCCACTGGCAAACCATCCGGACCTGGTGCTTTTCCAATGTTTTGCTTTTTTAAAGCTTCTGTTAATTCCATCATTGTTATATTACTTTCTAACATTGTTTCAATATCTTTGGGTATCTGGGGCAAATTTGCTTCCTGTAAGTATTGTTGAATTCTTTCTTCCTGAACATTCTCTTGATGGTACAGTTTTCCATAGTAATCTTGAATAATTTTTTTCTTCTCCACATTTCCATAGCATACATGTCCTTGCTCGTTTATCAATTGATTTATTCTTCTCAAGTCTCTTTCCTTTCTCAATTTATATGCTAGCCATCTGCCTGGTTTTTTTGCATCTTCAAAATAGTTCTAAGCATTTCTATTTTTTGTGCTATTTCTTCTTTTTCCATTAGCCCCATTTTATGCTTAGTTATGTCCATTTTAATTTTAATGTCCTTTTTTGTGGAAATTTCTGTAGTTCTTTTTCCAACTTCTTGTAGTCGTCTTCCAATATTTTAAAGATTTTTTTCTGTTTTATATTTCTTTTCCTTGTATAGTCCATTATCAAACCTCTTGTATAAGCCTTCATCGTGTCCCAGAGGTTCTGTAATGATGTATCCTCTTTTGTATTTTCTTTAAAGAAAAAAGTCAATTCTCTCTCAATTGTCTATTTAAAGTCTTTTTCCTTTAATATCGTATTATTTAAAGTCCATCTAGATCTCCTTTTTTGTCCTTTCCATACAAGTGTTATTGGATTGTGATCTGCCCAGATACTTGCTTCTATTTCAATGTCTTGTATGTTAAAAAGCAATTCTGTTGACATCCATATCATATCTATTCTAGACCATGATGCATGTCTACTTGAATAAAAGGTATATTGTTTATTTTCCACATTTCTCTCTCCATACATCTTTTAAGTTTATCTCATCTACTATTCGAAAGAAGGATTTTGGCAATGTCTTTCTAGTTTTCTTTGCTGGTTTTTGTGTTTTATAATCCAATTTGTTATTTATTATTCCATTAAAATCTCCCATCAGACAGATATTAGCATAGTCTAGTTCAATTATTTTCTTATGTAATTTCCTGTAAAAATCTTCCTGATTATCATTTGGAGCATAAATTGCTATTGAAAGTGTCTTTAGATTATTGTCCATTATATCCACCATCAAAATTCTTCCATCATCATCTATATATATTTGTTCTGCAGGGATTGTATCTCTAATGTATAACACCACTCCTTTCTTTTTACAATGTGTTAACGCTGTATATAATTTCCCTAATTTTTGTTGTTTCAATATATAATCATGTTGTTTTTTAATATGTACTTCTTGTAGGCAGATTATATCAAATTTTAATTTCTCTAACTTATGAAATACTTTTCTTCTTTTAATAGCTGAATTAAGCCCATTTATATTAATTGTGATCATTTTTTTCTCATCCATTTTAGACTTTGTAAGAAGGATTTGTTGCTCTAGTAGATCTTGGTTCTCCTTGTTCTCTGGGTACACCACCTACATCTCCTTCCTCTTTTTCAATTACTGCTGTACATTCCTCTTGAAATTCAATTAATGACTCTTCTTTTCTTGTATCTTCCTCCCTTCCTCTAAAATATTCCAGATAGAATAACTCTGCTTTTTCAACTGTATTAATTCTGTGTCTTTGTTCCTGCCAGGTAAACATGAGACCTTCGGGTATCAGCCATCTGTAATTTATTCCTCTCTTAAGTAACTCTTTGGTCAAAAATAAATATTCTCTTCTTATCTCTCTCACTCTTCTCGGTACCTGTTTCAGTACCACTATTTCTTTATCTTTGTACTTTAGTGTTTTTTCTCTTGCCGCCTGCAGTATTTGTGATTTTATTATTTTCTTAGTAAATCTGATATGAACTTCTCTTGGCAGTTTATTTCTCATCACATATCTTGTATAAACATGAAAAACCTCGTCCATTCCATCCATCATCTTCTCTTTAGTTACTTCTAATGCTTTTGCCAGGATTTCTGTCATCATTTCAGCAAGGTTTTCACCCTTTTCTTCTTCTATATTTTGAAATCTAAGATAGAATTCTGATCTATCAATTTCCCATACCAAGGATTGCAGAGATCGGCCCTTATCTCTTTCCACTTCACTCAATCAGGTATCCATATCTCCAATCTTCTTATCTCTTTGTACATCTTGTTCAATTTTCTTAATTCTGTCCTTGTATCGCATCATCATCTGTTGAATATTTTCTATTTTTTCATCCATCTTTTCCATTCTTTGCTCAATATTCTCCGTTCTCTTTTCAATATTATCTGTTTTTACTTGTATCTTTTGAATTCCTTGCATAATCATCTGCAGTGTCACTTATTTCTCCTTCTCTTGTTGTAACATCACCTGTATTGATCATCCTCCAGATGGTGAGGAAGAAGAAGTTGGGATTGAAGAAGCTGAGGCTGGTATTTTTCTGCTCATCTTAAAGTACAATAGAAAAAATGAAAAGAAAAAGCAAGAGTAGCCAATTGCCACTCCAGTAAAAAAAAAAAAAAAAAGCAAAAGATAAAAATAAAAAAGGGAAGAGAAAAAATCTTCAGGCACTTGAATACCTTAATCCAATTGGTTCCAATTATGTAGGAAAAAAGGAAAAAAAGAAAAATAAAATAAAATGGAAAAAGGATGAAAAAATAAAAAAATTAAGAAAAGATTTAAAAAGCAGAAATCTGTATATTCCCCTTGCCGTAGAGGTAAAACAAAGGGAGGAGGGGGAAAAAAGTAGTCTTATTCTTGCATAAGTCCAAATCCAACTTGTGGGGGCGGATAGAAAAAAAAGGAAAGAGAAAATGCAATTCTGTCAACAAGCAAAGCACTACCATTATATGTTCGAGGCTCTTTATTAAATCAAAAAACAAAATTTCCAGTTCTTTTTTCAAGGTCACTTCAATCTTTCTTCAATTTCAAATCCAGACTCCAGCTATCAGTAGTTCCACAGAAGAGCACCTGCAAACAATCTACATGTTCTTCCCACTATCTTTTCAATGAAAAGCACAGAGTCCTTGAATGTAACAGCAAATGTATCAACAAGAAAGAAAGAAAGGAAAACAATGTATCCAAGCTTCCACGTGGCAGCACTACTTATTTCCCTTTCCTTTCCATTCCCCTCTAATATTAAAATCAGGAATAATAAAAAATATAAAGAATCTAAAATTATTAAAAAGAAAAAGCAAGAGAATAAAAAACTTTTCCAAAGAGTTATTTTGAAGGGAAAAAATGAAAATTAAAAAGGAAAGACCAGTCCAGTTTAAAAGTTAAAAAGTTTTAACAAAATCCAAAGTTCCAATAAAAAGAAAAAAAAACCCTTCAGGTTTAATTTGTGCTTAATCTCGCCACTTGAGCACTTTCATCTTCACTTTTCAATTAAATTTTTAGTCTTTTAGGGTGTTCTCTCCAGAAAAAAATAAGTAGAAAATTATCTCACCAAACTGACACACTTTCTTTCCAGTTTTCTTCCATTCCGGAGTTGTCCCAGCTTCAGCAGCTTTAATGGCTGCCTCTCCACCGTGGGAAAAAAGGGCTTCTCCTGGATCTACCAGGGACTTTGTGATGTCCCTGGGATCAACAGGATGTGCCCTCCTCTGTCACTGTCTCTACGGGATGGTTTAGGTCTGTTGGGACTGTCCTGCAATGGAGATATCAGCAGTGATCTTAGAGCTTAAAGATCACATGCTGTACTGCTGCAACGCAAGCTCTGCCCTCTCCAGTAGAAGAGCTTCTTCAGTTTGGCAAAAGTTGGACTAGTAATGTGTTGACAAATGAATTTGTCTATCTGGAAGAAAAAACTCTACTTGTTTATTTTCAGATATAAAGAGTTGCTACTACAATTGCACATTAATGCTGACCAGGTGTCCTTTTCTGTAGGACCATTGTAACAAATGCAATGCTTGACAAAGCAGGATAGGAGTTGGTCAAATTGCTCAATCCATTTTTGTACAGTGGGAAATTGAAGTTATTTCCTCTCCACCACATATAGGTGTGGTCATGGAGAATATGTTCTGATAGCCAAGCAACATATTTGTCACCAACTTATTGAAGAACAGCAATCTTATA
This sequence comes from Notechis scutatus, assembly GCF_049901735.1. Classification (NCBI taxonomy): domain Eukaryota; kingdom Metazoa; phylum Chordata; class Lepidosauria; order Squamata; family Elapidae; genus Notechis; species Notechis scutatus. Next base: position 42,756,061 of record NC_142010.1, read on the forward strand.
GGATTTACACAAAAGAAAATATTTTCTCTGTTATTTTACATATTTCTTGGCTGGACAGTAAAATAAAATGTCTTGGCTTCTGTTAAAAATTAAATGCTTCCTATCCATCTAGATCTATCTACCCTCTTCAACAAAATGATCACCTCCATGTGTAGGAAAGCAATGGAGCATTTTAACTATTTACTGTATCGTATTGAGAATTCTTCTGTAGAAGTTGGAGAGTGAGGAGAACAGTGAGAGTAACCGGCTATATTCAAGTAGAGATTTTTTCCTAATTTGCCACAAAACAACAGGAATGTCGTTGAACAGTTGTAAGTAGAAAATGCCTTATTAGAAATAATTTCCATAGCTGATTTTCAGTTATAGTTTAGATGTGAATCTGAAAATATTTAGTTCTCTCCAAAATGGGAAAATATGTTTACGTAGAGAGCAGGTAATGTTCTGGTAAGCATGTACATCCAGCTATTAGGGAAGCGTATCACCTGCAAATCCAGAAAAACAATAATGTGCATCAATTTGTGGAATAAATGGGGAAGAACCAATTTAATTTAGTACAGGCAATGCAAAACCTGTGCCAACATCAAAGTACAGTACATCTAAAACAATACTCCCCCCACCCCTGATAACAATGATAGTCATCAGAATTGGTTTGGAACAAGACCTTTCCTATTTATACTATTATGCAAATTTTTTACATACTGTATATATATACATTTGTAATTTTTTATTTTTTTATATACTGTATATATATACATTTGTAATTTTCCCAGCATCTGCAGCATTTCTCCACAAGATTTCCCAGGTAAACTGTCTTGGTTTCAAATACCACTTTATTTAATTTAGGTCTTTTAAAAAATATTTCTTGCCAACACAGCATTCTACTAGTTAAGATTATCCTATGCTTTGAAAAGGGCCTTGGGCTTAGAATATTATGCCTGCCTTAAAAATGGCATTGAAAAAGTTGCTAGGAGGCAGATGTATCCATGTCCTCAGTGGAATATATATTCATGGATGCTTAGTACTAAATTGAGGGAATGAGGAATTTCTAAAAATGTATATGGAGAACCTTAATGTCAGAGTTCCAAATAACAAACCCAAAGCAATCAAAACTCTGACGCCTGGAGTTTCCTCAAAGTAAGAATTTATTAGGAATGTCATATTGGCACAGCTGGTGAAAACCTGACTCTGAAGGACCTGAGGTTTTCCCCACCCAAATCAAAACCCAAAGTTCTTGCTCCCAGGTCACAAGTCCATCACATTGTCCAATCAGTTCACAGTCCCAATTCCGCCTGGCTTTTGTCCATGCCTCTTCAACACCTGGTTGAGCGACTTTGGTTCCCATGGGAAAGAAAGTTATTTTGGCTACACATCCCCCAGCTATCTCTATCTCTCCCTCCCACAGCTCCAACCGGCCTTCCTGTGGCAGTCCTGAAGATGCTCCCAAAATAGCTTCAGGGCTGACACTTAGCATATTTTCTCCATATTGCACTTGAAGTGAAAGTTGAAGGATCATTGAAACAGTTATGTTCTACAGTGGCAGAAAACAGCATTCTTTGCAGTTAAAATGTTTTTGTTAATATACCCTGACAATTACACCTGCACTGTGGGGTGTTAAAACTCTGTTGCACTACACAGCTTTAAACAGGCAAACATTTCCAGAAGCAGATAGATGCGCAGGAATATTGTGAGACAGGCTTGCTTAAGGTTCAGACAAAGTGTACTGAGTCCATGCCACCAATAGTTTCTGTGAGAAATTCTCAAAACCTTTTGGATAAGAGGGTTGCTGGAGGGGGGGGGATCTTCATTTAAAAAACAACAAAATGTTCATGGAAAACTATCAGTAGTTTGGTTTCAATCTGACCTCTGCCTCTCCTTGCCTCTCCATTAATAGCTACTATTTACCATACAAGCTTTAAATGTAATGTACCATTTTCCAATTTACAAATGCCATCTCACAAATATGACTGGGTTTTTGCATTTTAATATTTTTGATTTATAAGATAGATGTCTGATTTATAGAAGTTTTTATTTGGTCCATTTATCCCATCTGCTCTGCAAGAATGATAAAACAACCATGTATGTCTCCTCAGCAAGAATAATCAAATATTTATTATGTCAGTTAAATTATAGCATGATAAGCTATGGCTGCAAAATGATCATTTTTTCCCCCTCCTCACTAGCTTCTCATGGTCTAACAAAATGCAAGTGTCACCATTTGGCTGATGTATTTTTTTCCCTCTCTCCAGCAGGGTGCATTGTAGCTATGTTCTTTATGACATTCCCAGCCATGGCTCTGCAGAAGGATTGGGAGTTCATGTTTGAGTGTACAGCAAAGGGAAAGTTGTGGCTCATTGCTTTCAGGGAAATCATTAAGAGACATTAAAGAAAAGGCAGCCTATCATTTTTTCTGTGATATGCAAAAGATGCCTTCCAGCTGAGAAAAGCCAGATCAGATTACTACTGCTTGAAGGGGAACACACACAGTTCTTGGTGCAGTCACTTTGGGGAATTAGGCTGTGGGTAAAACAAATGGGGGGTGGTGTTGTATCTTTAGAATTCACTGTAGCAATTTGATAGATGCACATCTCATGAGCATCCACACCCTGCGTGGAAAGGCTGCAATGGCATGCTTAAGACTCACTGCGCATCTGAAGCTTGCAGTTCCACATGATAAACCTTTGGAATTTTATTTATATTGAGGAGCCTACTTCTCGATATATATTATAACTTTTATTGGCTGGCAGTTAAACACACACACAGACACACAACGCCATATTTCTGTCAGAAATACAGGCTGCCAAAAACCTGTTCCTCACACAAAGAAAGTACATTTTGTACCAAGCAATAAATAAAAACAACTAGCAGAAAATACTCCAAGTGATATAGTTCCAATTTTCATGAGGGATTTATATTTTTATTTCCTCCTTATAATATGATTGTGGGGTATGGAAGCAGTGCTTGAGAGAAACCTCTCTTTCTGCACACATATATGCATTGAGAATGAAAGAATCAGAACAGAGATATATACACAGATTTATACAGATACTGATCCCAGTGAGCTGTTTCATATGTAAACATTTAATCTTATGTTGATATAGTGAGAATTGAAAGAATAGATAGATTCAATCTAGTAAAAATTGAGAAGGGACATTTCCAAATATCAGAAGCATTTTCATACAGAAGAGGATAGCAATAGTATTTAGACTTATATACCACTTCACAGTGCTTCACAGTGCTTCACAGTACTTCACAGCCCTATCTAAGTGGTTTACAGAGTCAGCATTTTGGCCCCAGCAATCTGGGTCCTCGTCTTACTATCCTCAGAAGGATGGAAGGCTGAATCAACCTTGAGCCTGGTGAGATTTGAACTGCCAAATTGCAGGCAGCTGGCAGTCAGTGGAAGTAGCTTGTAGTACTGCATTCTAACCACTGCACCACCATAGATAAAGAGTTATTCTTTGTTACTCCAACGGTAGGATTGGAAGTAATAGACTCAAGCTATTGGAGAGTAAAATTTTGGTTAAATATTAGGAGAAACATAAATCCATTAATTTAAGCAATCATTTTTACCTCACTGAATATGTGTAAGCAGAGGCATTCAACACCATTTTTAAAGTATACTTACTCTAGATTTTCTGCATTATTTTTGAAGGACTTGGACTAGAGAATCTAAAGTTTTCTTATTCTGTGAATCTTTGTGTCACATTTCATGATCCCTAATCCAAATAAAGATTCTGAGCTTATAGACATGAGAGTTTCTTACATTCCATGGTGATTAAGCCCAAGCTATATCCCAAGTCCACTTCATTTTCTGTTCTACATGCCCTTGCCCAGATAGATCTGGAAAGGTAGAGAGGTGAAGATAACATAAAAGAACCTGAGCATCTCAGAGAAATCAAGCTTAATGTCAGCATTCCAACCAAACTCACCATCTCAATTCATCACTCAGAGACAAAGTCCATCCAAGTAAGGATTTGTTAGAGATTCAAGATGGATGAGGGCTGACACTTAGGTTTTCCCGTCTCTTTATATTTAGGCAGAGGGGTTAATTTGTATCTAATTTATTTTCAGCAGTTTCAGGAAAAAATGCATTCTACACATGCAAAACAATTCTGACATAAAGATATTATGAAGAAAGTGTTTGGGTGTTCACGCTAATACTCTTTTCCCCCCCTTATATGTCGCTTTTCTAGTTCCACGCAGAGCAGTAAGGTAGGCAAATCACTGAATATTGTCTGGAGAGACAGAACTGTGTTTAAAAGAACAGCATGCTAAAAAAAAGTCTTGGTTTGCAATGACCAGAATGAAATATCATTTATTGTAGCCTTTAAATTAAAGATCTTGACAGACTAATAATGGTGCATTCTGCTCTTAGTGACACAACCATATTTCCATGACAGCTACTTAGCTGTTGCTTTCAACACCATGGATGCCTATTATTTAATAGAGATTTATACAAAAAAACAAACCACTCTACCCACCCCCAGATTGTATTATTAGAATAAGGAGATTGAGGTTTGCAGACATAAAAGGCTTTTGAATTCAGAAGGTCAAAATCAGGACATATCACATATTTTGACAAGAAGAGAACTTTACTCCCTAGAATTCCATCAAATCCATTTTCAGTGGTGCTTGGGGTGGGTGGGATCCATGAAGTCCTTTATGTAAAACTTTTTTCTAGTCATAAATCTGCCCTGGTAGTAGCAAACAGTCCTTGCTTATTTCATGTCTCTACTAATAAATTATAGATCCTGGTCAGAGACATTTCATTCCCCGGTCAGTCAGGCTATTTCTGAATATGTTTCTAGTGCTTTTTGGAAAGAGTATCTATGTCCAAAAAAACTACTCACAGGTTATAGACATGGAGGACAGGCATGGAGTAAAACGGTTTTCTGCATCCAGCTGCATCTCTCACCTGTGCCTGCAATCTACCTGCTATATTCATTTTGGAAATTAGTTTTGTATACTTCCAAAAGAGGACTAGACTGATGCTCAGAAATAGCCACCCAATGTGTCTATGGAGATTCTCAGTCATCCAGGTCATGGTTGTCCCAAAGGTGCTTTTTCAAGAGGCAATTGGACTTTCTGGTTTTTCTTTGAAGACATTTCGCTTCTCATCCAAGAAGTTTCTTCAGCTGTGACTGGATGCTGGGGAATGAAAGGATTTATACTACTTGCAGACAGCTCAGAAAAGCTCAGGAGGATCTTCAGCCAACACAACATACATGCACACTTCAAACCCAAGAATACACTAAGGCAGAAGCTTGTGCACCCCAAGGATAAAACACCCAGACACGGCGCCTTCTGGTTTGAACTTCTTTGGTGACAGACCAAATCTACGATCGTGCGCAGTTTTGATCTATGCTTGCCACTGGAGCACCCCAAGCTGGCTGGTTTCGGGGCTAAGCCACCCCGTAGAGGTGGTGAAGGGGGGGAGACTGCCAGCAGGGTCAAGGAGAGTCGCATCTCTCCTCCCCAGATGGCCATTACTCCCTTTCCCAAAGGCAGTTGCAGCGGTGGTCAGAAATGGCCACCTCAAAGAAGAACTCGACTGGAAAATAATGTGCAGGAGGAAGATAAGAAGAGAAAGTTTTGGCTGACTGGATCGAACTGAAAAAGCAACAATATAAGGTACCCTGGAATTTGAATTATAAAGAACAACATTGTTCCCAATGAAGATTTTGAAGCGGCGAATGAGAGAGGGAAGGGAAATAATTTGGTTTTATTCTTTTCTTCCCTATATTGACAACTAAAAGATTTAAGCAAGAAACCGGCAAAAATCCACTTTGACATTAACAGACATTTAAGCTGAAAATAAAATGTCAAAGGGATAATAAAGATTTCTGGATTCTCAAAAACTTTTAAAAGAAGGAAAAAAAACAAAAGGGTGGGATCTGGAAAAATGGAGGAGACCACCTGGAAGTGAAAGGAATTAACAGTGAAACTTTAACAAGATTCCTAAAAGATACATTTTAACAGAAACTTTGTAACAAGATAAGAGAACCCCAGGAAGAGAAAGTGGAAAAAAAGAAGCAAGAAGGAACAGTTTTGGATTATTTGGATTACTTGGTGATTTTTGGATTTTTGGCTATCGGATCTAAAGGACTAAAATTAATCGGGTGGTTGTTTAAAAGTTTGTAAAATGGTATCCCTCTTGGAAGAATTGAGAATGGAACTTAAAAAACAGAAAGAAGATGCACAAGAAGGAAGAGATTCTTTTGGCTTTGTATTTCAATTTTTAGAAATGGAGATCCTGATCCTGAGAAACAACAAGAAATGCCTGTAGAACAAGAAGGGCAGGACAAAGAAGAAGCCATCTTCAATGACCAAGTAATTCTATGTGAGGAAAAGAAAGGAAAGAGGGGAAAGAGAGTGAAAAATTTAAGATTTGAAAAAACAACCCCCAAAAAGGAATAGTTTGAAAAGTAATTACAACATTGGGAAGAAAGAGAAGAGAGGATTACAGAAGAGAGAATCAAAATTAAAGAGAGAAGGGGTCAAAAAGGGAAGGGAGAAGAAGAGGGGGAACAGGGAAAGGAAAAGAAATTATAAAGGACAGAAACAGGACATAGAGAAACAGGGAAAACGTACAAGAATTAAGGGTATAAGCCTATTTAGAAGATACAGAGATAATGGGTGAAAAATTAATTGAAAGGGGGATTCTGCAAGGGGACCTAAGATAGTATTGTTATATTAGAAATAGAAATGAACTTTGAAAATATGAAACAAGTGTAATTAAAATGATAGATAAAATACTCATTGTAATGTAATGGAATGTTTAATAAATAAATGAAATAAAGAGAATGAGAGAATGAAATTAGGAAAGGAGGGGAACATTGTAATTTATATTAATGAGTTATAAAAATTTAAGTAAAGAGGAATATGAAAGAAACATGAAAAAATTATGGAAATATTATGTGTTCCTAGAAGTATGGTACCCTATTGAAAATAAATGTTAAAGATGTCAAAGATTATAACTAACATTAATGATAGAGCTGAATTGGAATAGAATAAGTATTTTATTTATTATTGTTATATATATATTTTCTTTTTAAGAACTTAGTGCGTATTTTAATAATGTACCAAGCAGAATTCGACTGGAAGTTATGTGTTATATTGAATGTTATAATTGTAAAGGCATAAATTGAAGTTTAAGTAAGAGTTGAATGGATAAAAATTAAAAGATACAAAGGTGCCATACTCCAATTGATAACTACAGGGAAACATTTTGTTTAATGAGAAAAGAAAATATGAAATTGAAACAGGACAGACAAAAGTATAAATATAATGACTAGAAAGATATTGAAACTTAGAAAAATATATATAATAATTGAATTTAGAAAGGAATGAGATAATTAAAAGTAAGATTGAGAAAACTAAGGGAAGGGAAAAATTATTGAGAAAATGTTAAAATAGTAATAACATATGGAATAGAACACAAAGATGAATATGAAATTAAATTTGTGTCTGTATGGAGAAGTGATAACCCGGGACCATGCTATTCTCAAAAAAAGAAATTTTACTTGTATTATGTTTTGTGAAAACCCAAATAAAATTTTTATTAAAAAAACAGACACAAACTGAGCAATGTGGTATATTCAGTACAATGCAGTAAGCCATGTACAGATCTGTACATTGGGGAAACAAAACAACCACTTCATAAATGCATGGCACAACATAGAAGAACAAACCCATCACGACTAGATTCAGCTGTCCATCTGCATTTAAAAGACAAAGGGCACTCTTTTGAAGGCAATTTGAAGAAGCTTCTTGGATGTGAAGTGAAACATATTCAAAGAAAATCCAGAAAATCCAGTTGCCTCTTGAAAAAGCCTCTTGGGACAGCATGAAGCATGGAGATGGGATTGTAAGGGACATCAAGGATTCTCCTTCCTGCTTCACACCTGGCTTCCATTGTGTTTGTGACCTGTTAGTTGGATAATGCATTTGGAGGAGTGGTACAGGGTGAAGCAGGAGGGAGCATTTGATAATAAGTCAGCTCCATCCTCAATAGGTCTCCAAGGAAAAGGCTGGTAGCAAGTTGACAGCACCTGTAGAGAAAGCAAAATAAGATAGACCCAAACAAAATTGAAACACAGTAGAAAGAGACTAATTGTTTTTGTTGTTATTGATGATGATGATATATAGCTTACAGAATGGGGCTATTTTTCCAATTGAAATCAACTGCACGTGCAGCAGAGGACTAGCATTTTCTCCAGATAGTATTAATCCTGCATTTCAAAGAAGTGCTAAATCTGTAAACATAAGAAACCCACATCAAGACCTGACATTACATAGGCAATTGCTGCTCTGAAACTTGTGTCTAGTCTCTCCTGTAGCCTGAGCCAAAAAGGTGGTGGAGTGTTACTCCACAGTGACTGGAAGGGTGGTGAAAGGAGCATAACAACAAGGAGCTGAACCAAACCCAGTCCTTGAAACCATAATCAACTACATTGTTGGAAAGGCATATTGGATTATGATCAGGGCAAACTTGAAATGGTAAAGCTAGAAAGAACTTTACACTACCTCCACTTTGGGGTATGAATGAGATGAAGGTAACATAATGAAAGCCTATCCCACGGGAAAAAAATGGTGTCTTTGTGCTGTAGAAGAGATGTGAGAATGAGTCTGTAGCATTGTCTAATGTCTATAGCATCTTCTAGTACAGGAGTGTCAAACTCAAGGCCTGGAGGATCTGCCATGAGGTTACTTAGATGTGGCCTGTGGGGCCATTCTGGTAACAGTGAAGGACCAGCCCGCAGTGCCTCTGCCAGAGAAAATGGAGCTTGGGAAGGCTGCGTGTAGCCCTCCTGAGCTCTGTCTTCACTGGCAGAGGGTTACAGGAGGCCATTGTAGCCAAAAACATAGCTCAGGAGGGCTGTTAGATGGTACCCCCAAGCTTCATTTTTGCTGGCAGAGGGTTGCAGGAGGCCATTGCAGCTGAAAACAGAGCTCAGGAACCCATTTTTGCTTGCACAGCACTCCAGCCACCACAGGCACCCTGGTCATGGCCCCAGCCAACCGAGGTCAAACACATTGAGGGCCACCTGATGTGGCCCTCAATGAAATTCAATTTGACACCCCTGTTCTCATGTCACTCAATAGCTACAGCAAAAGTAACAATAATGAGGAGAGGCTTCATATCATTGCAACAATGGTTGGATGATACTATGAAGATGCTTTTATAAGCTAATGGGGAAATGACCTTAGACCACACATCTCTTTTGATTTCAGGATTTCATTCTGGAAAGATTGATGTATCATGAATAGATGAGTTCTCATTAGGTTGCTCATGCACAACTTGAATTTCTGGGGTGTATGCGTGAATGTTTATTGAAACCGTTTCTAACTGCATATTAAATGTATGCTTACTGACTACATACATTTAGTCTGTCTCTGTCTCTGTCTCTGTCTCTCTCTCTCTCTCTGTCTCTCTCCAATCACACTTCTGTGAAATCAAACTGTCCACTTAGGTAGCAACACTGATTGACAATCCATTTCACATGCTGTTGTGCAAATGGAATAGACAACAGGTGGAAAGCATAGGCAGTTAGCAAGACATCCCTAATAAAGGTTCTGCAGGTGGTGACCACAGACCACTTCTCAGTTCCTATACTTTCTGGCTGATGGTTTGGTCACTTCTGAATGCTGGTGGTGCTTTCACTCTAGGGGTAGCATGAGACGGAGTCTACAACCCACACAAGTGGCTCAGGTAGTGCAGCTCATCCAGGATGGCACATCAATGCGAGCTGTGGCAAGAAGGTTTACTGTGTCTGTCAGCATAGTGTCCAGAGTATGGAAGCACTACCAGGAGCCAGGCCAGTACATCAGGAGACGTGGAGGAGGCCATAGGAGGGCAACAACCCAGCATCAGGACTGCTACCTCTGCCTTTGTGCAAGGAGGGACAGGAGAAGCACTGCCAGAGCCCTGCAAAATGACCTCTAGATGTGCAAATGTGCATGTGGCTGCTCAAATGGTCAGAAACAGACTCCATGAGGGTGGTATGAGGGCCCGACATCCACAGGTGGGGGTTGTGCTTACAGCCCAACACCATGCAGGATGTTTGGCATTTGCCAGAGAAGACCAAGATTGGCAAATTTGCCACTAGTGCCCTGTGCTCTTCACAGATGAAAGCAGGTTCACACTGAGCACATGTGACAGATGTGACAGGGTCTGGAGATGCCGTGGAGAATGTTCTGCTGCCTGCAACATCCTCCAGCATGACCGGTTTGGCAGTGGGTCAGTAATGATGTGGAGTGGCATTTCTTTAGGGGGCTGCACAGCCCTCCCTGTGCTCGCCAGAGGTAGCCTGACTGCCATTAGGTACCGAGATGAGATCCTCAGATGAGACCATATGCTGGTGCGGTTGGCCCTGGGTTCCTCCTAATGCAAGACAGTGCTAGACCTCATGTGGCTGGAGTGTGTCAGCAATTCCTGCAAGATGAAGGCATTGATGCTATGGACTGGCCCACCCATTCTCCAGACCTGAATCCAATTGAGCACATCTGGGACATCATGTCTCGCTCCATCCAACAATGCCATGTTGGACCAGACTGTCCAGGAGTTGGGGGATGCTTTAGTCCAGGTGTGGGAGGAGATCCCTCAGGAGACCATTCACCACCTCATCAGAGGCATGCCCAGGCATTGTAGGGAGGTCATACAGGCACGTGGAGGCCACACACACACTACCGAGCCTCATTTTGACTTGTTTTAAGGACATTACAACAAAGTTGGATCAGCCTGTAGTGTTTTTTTCCACTTTAATTTTGAGTGTAACTCCAAATCCAGACCTCCATGGGTTGCTAAATTTGATTTCAATTGATAATTATTGTGTGATTTTGTTGTCAGCACATTCAACTATGTAATGAACAAAGTATTTAATAAGAATATTTCATTCATTCAGATCTAGGATGTCTTATTTTTGTGTTCCCTTTATTTTTTTGAGCAGTGTACATGCTGTACATGTAGTCTTAATTCTTTCAAGAATTCTGAAGAGAAAAAAAAAATACATTCTTAACAAGTAAAGCATCTCAACTGGTATTTGATTTCAAATATGCATTAATGCACCATAAAGGAAACCATCTGTGGAGATGTTTTCATTTGGAACCCTGCATGAAGCAGGGGATTGGACTCAATTACCAAAATGTCCTTTTCAATTCTAACAGAAAGGAAAAGATAGAAGATTGGCACGAAAGTGAAATTTATATCTTACTAATAATGAAACCATTTTTCTTTTTAGTATTTTATTGTATTTAGCCATAGTAGGGCTCCTAGTTAAGGTAGGTGGGGGAGGCACATTTTTTTCAGAATAATAAGAAAGAAAGCAAAAAGCTGGAGTTAAATAGTTGTGGCTTGACAAAAAAAAACACCATTATATTAAAAAGATTCTTCCCCTAAAGTTCTAATTTTCATTCTCCACTCAAGTGATGGCATCCTTGATTGAAGCTCAGCATCTAGTGACTGCATGGATACACCCATGCAGTTTTCTTGACAAGAGTATGTCAGTGCCCTCTATTAGGTTTTTTTTTTTAATTAACTATCTGGCCTGCAGCCCTAGAATCTTTCATCCAAGTATTATCCAAGTCAGATTCTCCTTAGCTTCTGAGTGCATTCAAGAGTTACCCAGATCCTGGATAAAAGTAGCTCTCTGAGGTCTAAGTCAAAAGTCAGTTTGCTACATTGCTATGTGTCCTTTTCAGCTGGAAATGTTCGTGATTGACCTGGGCATTGCCCGCATGGAAAGCATATACTTTCTCAATCACTGAAAAATGCCCTTCTCTCAAATGGCAGCAATGCCTTTGTCATTGATAAACTACTTTAAAAAATATTATCCATTTCTCAGTTATTCCTAAAAGGGTAGACCGCTAATGTCTGGCACTCATAGTATAGTGTCTATGAAGAAGCTTTTTTTTTTTTTTTGGTTGCTGCGCAGACATTATTAATTTCAATAAGATGAGATGAGACAACCTCTTACCTCAGAAAGCCTCTTGGGGAAAAAAGCACCTTTGGGACAACCATGACCTGGATGACTGGGTATCTCCATAGACATAACTTTTATTGACCTTTTTTTTTTTTTACTGTGAGCACACTGGCTCACATTAAAAATGAAATTCTGTTGTATGCTCTTCAACAGAAAGTGTATATCTACCCAAACACATACATAACACACATATACATGCTATGTTCTGCTTTGGTTACCACAAAGTCCCCTCCCAGAAAGTTTTTTAAAAAAAACAGGTCATGAAGCGAATGTATAGTATTTCAAATAATTCTGAGGTCTATATATAAGAAAACTTGTTATTCTACATCTATTCTACTGTATAGATAGGGGCACTATCAGCATTGAGACTGTTTCTTGATAACATTTCTACTGTACACACAACTGTGGATGCCCAGGAGAGAGGTATCTCATGTGCAGTATCGGAGTACCTATTTGACAATATTTAACATAGCATCCCTTTCTTATCTCTAAACCACCTGTTCACCACCCTGAACAGTCTTTCAGTCATTTCTATATTCTTATAATGATGCAGCCAATTCATTTTTCTTCTTTCTATTGTATTTATTTAGGTAAATTACAACAAAGGTTTAAAGATGGAAAGTGCTGAAAAAAACAAGAAATCACCTAACCTATTCATCTATATTAGAATATTTATTTATTTATTTTTATTTATTTGATTTGCCAATTGTTTACAAGATAATAAGTATAAGTGTATACATAGTTGTGAATACATGAAATGGGTACATATAAGAAAAATAAAAGAAGAATAAGAGAAACAATAGGACAGGGACGGTAGGGACGGTAGGCACTACAGACCTCTTAGGAAAGGGGTGAGGTCAATAATAGACAGTCTAAGGTTAAAGTTTTTGGGGTTTGGGGAAGAAACTACAGAGTCGGGTAGAATATTCCAGACATTGACCACTCTATTGCTGAAGTCGTATTTCCTGCAATCAAGTTTGGTGCGGTTAACTTTGAGTTTGTATCTATTGTGTGCTCTTGTGTTGTTATGGTTGAAGCTGAAGTATTCATTGACAGGTAGGACATTGCAATGTATGATTTTATATACCATGCTTAAATCAGACTGAAGACGGCGTAATTCAAGGTTTTCTAGTTCTAGAATTTCAAGTCTGGTGGCATAAGGTATTCTACAACGAGTAGAGGAGTGGAGAACTCTTCTTGTGAAATATTTCTGGACTTTCTCAATTGTGCTAATATCAGATACGTAATGTGGGTTCCAGACTGATGAACTGTATTCGAGTATTGGTCTAGCAAATGTTTTGTATGCTCTGGTTAGTAGTGTGATATTACCAGAGAAAAAGCTACGTAGGATTAGGTTAACAACTCTTAATGCCTTTTTGACTATGTAGTTGCAGTGGGCTCTAGCACTTAGATCAGTACAGGTGAGTATTCCAAGGTCCTTTACAGAGCTTGGGTCATCAACAAGATCTTGACTATTCAGCTTGTATTTTATTTTCTGATTTTTTTTTGCCAATATGTAAGACAGACCATTTATTTGTGGACATTTGAAGTTGCCATTTGTTTGACCATTCTGATACATAGTCAAGATCTTTTTGTAGGGTAGCAGTATTGTCTGTGGTATTGAACAGCTTTACATCATTAGCGAAAAGAACGCAATTGCTCTTAATATGATCACAGAGGTCATTTATGTAGAGTATGAAGAGAGTTGCTCCTAGAACACTGCCTTGGGGGACACCACTATTGACAGGTACAGAATTTGATAGGACGTTCCCAATTTTGACCATTTGTTGTCTGTTTTCCAGGAATACTTCTATCCAGTTATTCAGTTGTCCAGAGATACCATAGGATTTTATTTTTAGGAGTAGTTTGTCGTGTACCACTGAATCAAAGGCTTTACAGAAGTCTATGTAGATTGCGTCTATTGCTTTGCCCTGGTCGAGTTGTGTCGTCCATATGTTTTTGCAGTGTAAGAGTTGCAGATTACAGGATAGTTTTTTTCTGAAACCAAATTGTTTATTGGAGAGTAGGTTGTTTGTCTCTAAGTGGAGGATGATGGATTGGTTAATAATTGATTCCATGACTTTACAGGTGACGCAGCATAAGGAGATTGGTCTGTAATTTTCAACTAGGCTTGGGTCTCCCTTTTTGAAGATGGGGATGACTGTGGCTTGTGACCATAGGTTAGGCAAGGAGCTGGTCCTGAAAGATTTTTCAAAGATTATGCTTAGAGGTTTGGCTATGGCAGTGGATAGCTTTTTTAAGAAGTAGGCACATATTCCATCCGGTCCAATAGATAGAGATGGTTTTAGATTGCGTAGTGCTTTTTCAACATTGTCTTCTGTAAACTCGATATGTATTAGATCATTGTTGTTATCTGTGGTACGGCTAGGAAATACTGGGCACGATCCATTGCTGTTTACAAATACTGAGCCGAAGAATGTGTTAAAGATGTTGGCTTTAATGGTGTCGTCATTGCAGCCTTTACCATCAGGTCCTATCAGGGGTGGGATGGACCTTGAGTCTTTTAGTTTGTTGTTTACAAAATTGTAAAAAGCACGGGTGGAATTGGTGCTTAGAAGGTTTACCTCTTGTTTAATGTGATAATTGGTGCATTTGGTCTTTATCTGGTGGCATAAATTTTTGTATCGGCTTTTGAAATTGGCAACATGACTAGATTTGTTTTTCCGCCAGAGTGATCTCTTTTTGGATTGAAGTTTCCTTATTGTTATGGGTAATCTGCTTTTTTGATTTGTTTTGGGAGTTGCAAACCAATGAGATATTGCAAATGAATCCCTTCAAACATATCCATTTGACACATCCTTTAAGAAGTTTATAATAAAATAGCATTTAACCAACACAGAAGTTTATCACATGTATGTGGGTTGATGGTTTGTTTGGCTTTTTTCCTGTATAATAATCCAAAAAGAGACAAATTGTAAAGAGGTGTGGTTTAAATCTATTTTCCTAACCTGGTGCTTTCAAGATACTTTGAAAGTGTCTTTCCCAGTCAATATAGCTACACTGAGGAGTTGTAGTCTAATATATTTGGAAAGCTACAGTTAGAAAAGACAAGTCCAATTTCTTTCAGGAGATTAACAAAGCAGAGCAAATATATACAGATTTTAGCTGAGCCTTTAGATTTTAAGGCTAATCTCATTATTGGACTCTAGTCTGATAATAAATAGCATCTAAATTTACTAAAGAAATTAAGTAGAAAAACTTGCTGATTTAATATGGTCTTTAAAGAGCTACCTTTTAAAAGATGGAAACTAGAAATAGTCAACATGTATTTATTTTGGTATTTGTATATTGATCACTCTCTTGCAGTTTAAACTCTCAAGGCAGTTTAAAACCACAGACACACAATTAGACCAAATGTTAGAACTTTATTAAAACAATACATATTAAAATAATTGAAATAGTAAAATTTTTAAAAGAACTAGGTAAGCAAGTATTTTAATAGAGGCTGGCTTCAGCTCCACTGGCAGCAGAACCCACAACATGTGCTCTGCCGTGGAGAAAGCAGAATTAAACCTGAATGTAAAATGTATCCATAAAGTTGCCTCCCTGGCCTAAGGATGTGGGGCAAATTGTATGGAAATAGGTGTTTCTATAAGCACTTGATTCAAAGTCTTGAAAGACTTTACAACATTATAAGTACCTTGAATTGATTGGGAAGGCAATTGGCAGTCAATAAAGTTGTGTCATTATTGATGTTATCAATGTTGAATTGGGGGAGGCATTAACATCCCATGCTACTTTTCCACACCATCTGGAATTTCTGCATCATCTTCTGGAACTTCCCTGTGAAGACTGTATCACAATAGCCCAACTTTGATCACCACTAACTCTGATACCACAACAATCAAATCTCTCTCCTTTAGATACATATACAGGCAGATGTCCAGTGTCAGTGCTGGAGGACTTTCTGGACCGCAAATTGGAACCTCAAGAAAATCCTACCCAGAACAGTATTTCTCCCAAGTCTTAAATCTGGCCCACAGAATCAATAACAATTCTATTTTGCCTGTATTAAGTTTTAATTTTATCCCACTCCTTTAAAGCCTGGAGATATTCAGAGGTTCTGGAGTTCTCTAATCCTGAATGCAACATCTAATAGGTCTTTCAGTATTATATTTCTAGTAGTAGCAATGGCAACAGCAATAGCACTTAGACTTAGATATTGCTTTGCAGTACTTTACAGCCCTCTCTAAGTGGTTTACAGAGTCAGCATATTGCTCCCAGCAATCTGGGTCCTCATTTTAGCAGCCTCAGAAAGATGGAAGGCTGAGTCAACCTTGAGCCAGTCAGGACTGAAGGATATCTAACCACTGCACCACCACTACTTTTCTGGTAGTACCAGAGAGGCAAGAGCAGAACTACCATAGAGCCTCACTTTCAACTCCTGAATCCCTCTAGCACTCCCAGAATATATGATGCCCAACAATATCAAACCACGCTGGGAGTTTGTTGTACCAATATTTTTCTCTTTCCAGTATACATCATTCGGGTGTATGTATACACCCTATACCAGTGTTTCTCAATCTTGGGAAATTTAAGTTGTTGGTCTTCTAAAGGGTTGAGAAACAGGGCTGTATACTGAACTGTCAGAAACCAAACTTAATTTTAGACCTATAGTATATTGCCAAATATCACGATCATCCACTTATTTCATCAGATATTTCATAATTTTAGCAGCACTGTTTTCCACCACATTGGCTCAATTTGGAATCTTGCACATTGGCCAATATCTGTTTTTTTTTTTTAAATGATCCAAGGATGGGTTTCCTAAGCAACAATCTCAATGCAACCTCCTCTAAGTAAAGAAGTTAATGATCTCAGTGACCATTAGCAAGATGAAGGGTTTATATTATTTTTAGGCCAAACTAGTTAGTAATGCAATATGGAAATACTGGCACATACAGATTCAAGAATTCAATAAATTACAGAACTGGCTGAAATGTGAATTTCAGAGTGCAGTGACTACCAATTTGGCAAATCTCTTACAACTGATTTTTTTTTTTCAGTGTCTTCTGAATGGGCCGCTCTTTTGTAAGATATCCACTCTTCCATCATGCTGCAATCAGCATGGCAGACCATGTCAAAAACTGGCCTTTATTATTGCATAGAGATAAGCTTTGTTAAAATTCAGCTCATACATCACAGACAAAAGGCACAACTAAATGTTAACAGAGGAAGAATAGTATATTTTCCCCAAAAAAAACAATAACTGGATAACATCAGTTTGGTTTTTAAAAAATTGTCTGAAATCTGAGCCTGTAAGCAGCAAACGTAGTCACACGTTAAGTTTGTTGCAGTCATTTTGACAAACATGAGAAGCTGTTGTTGTTATCACTTTCACTAGGGTACCACGGTGCATATCACAGTCTGCTTGACACCTTGTAATACTTTAAATATCAGAACATATTTGTGGGGAAATGTGACATATTTCTTAAAAACTATTTTTCTGTTTCTGAGATAACTTCCTTTGTTGGATTTGAAAAGGAATCTCTGCACCTCCTTTCTCTGTATTTTGAAAAAAAAAAACACATTTTAGAATGAATGATAAAATTACTTTTAACCAGATGAAATTAGATATCTCATCACACTTAACAGCTTGGTGCCCTGCCTGTTCACTCAACAGCAACTTACACTATATTCCATTGGGTATATTCTCTTGTTATATGGGTTAGGACTGCAGCTTAAATTATAACATATTTCTTTATCATTACACTTTCTTGTCTACACTTGCCCATTTTCAAACAAACAAAATTTGGCATATTACCTCCTATTTCCTTTAAATTAATGTTTTTTCTTTTCTCAATTCATACAATTTGTGGCCCATTAAATGTACTATCAGGATCTACCTATCGCTATACTGATTGTTCTTCCATGATGGGGGTCCATAGTGATGATGATGATTCAATATAGTCACACAGAAATGTCTCCTCATTCTTTCCTCTCCAGCACATCAATCACTGCCTGAATGGAAAATAAAAATATCAGGACAAATTAATAGACTAAGCTTCTCTTATCTTCATTAGAGTTACATCTTGAAAGATCTGTAAGCAGATGAACCTCGTGGATCTATATTCAATTGTCTGAGTTTAAAAATATAGCTCCTCCATTAAAAGGGAAGGATAAAGAACACTCTAGCTCAGCACACATTGCTCACTTGGTGAGGGGAAATGAAAAATTGTTTCGTCCATTCAACAGACCACTTATTTCTAGTTCTCAGTACCCATCTTTGTCCTTTCCTTTTTTTCTTTGTGAACACAAATACCAATTTTCAAATCTCTATGTGATGAAAATGACCATTCAGGTACTTCTATACAAATACTAGTTACTGAGCTTGTAGGCATTTATTCATCATGTGTTGTTTGCTCTTGCTGTGAGAGTTAGATTGTCCATAGAAATTCTTATTGTCTGGCTTGTTCCATAACTCAGTGCTCTGCCAATTCTTTGAATATAGCATATTTCTGTGTTGATTATTATGCAATGGAAATAGATACACAAAAGACAAGAGTGTAGATGTCCACAGGGGACAAGTGATAATAGAATCGAATAATAGACTTTGAAGGGACCTTGAAGGTACAGATACGGATACAGATAATCAGAGTTGGAAGGGACCTTGTAGGTCATCTAGTCCAACCCCCCAGCCAAGCGGGAGACCCTACACCATTTCTGAAAAATGGCAGTCCAAACTCTTCTTGAAAGTCTCAAGTGATGGCACTCCCACAACTTCCGAGGGCAAGCTGTTCCACTGGTTAATTGTTCTCACTGTCAGAAAGTTTCTCCTTGTTTCCAGGTTAAATCTCTCCTTGTTCAGTTTCCATCCATTATTCCTTGTCTGGCCTACATGAGCTTTAGAAAATAGCTTGACACCTTCCTCCCTGTGGCAGCCCCTCAAATATTGGAAGACCACTATCATGTCTCTCCTGGTCCTTCTCTTTACTAGACTAGCCAAGCCCAGTTCCTGCAACCGTTCGTTGTATGTTTTAGCCTCCAGTCCCTGAATCATCCTGGTAACTCTTCTCTGTACTTTTTCTAGAGTCTCAACATCTTTTTTATAATGTGGTGACCAAAACTGGATGCAGTACTCTAGGTGTGGTCTTACTAAGGCTTTATAGAGGGGTATTAGTACTTCCCTTGATCTTGACTGTATCCCTCTGTTAATACAACTTAGGATTGCATTAGCTTTTTTGGCTGCTTGCTACATACTGCTGGCTCATATTTAGTTGGTTATCCTCTAAGACCTCAAGATCCCTCTCACAGTTACTGCTATTGAGCCTGTCTATATGTGTACTTTTGGTTTTTCTTGCCTAGGTGTAGGACTTTATTTTTCTCTACATTGAATTTCATTTTGTTAGATATGGCCCAGTGTTCTAGTCTGTCAAGATCCATCTGGATCTTGAGCCTATCTTCTTGGGTGTTAGCTATTCTTGCCAGCTTAGTATCATCTGCAAATTTGGTAAGTTCTCCTTCTATTCCCTCATCTAAGTCATTTAGTCCAACTAGGTCTTTTAGTCCAACCCACTGCTTAGGCAGCAAAACTTATACCACTTCAGAAAAATGGTTATCTAATCTCTTCTTAGAAACTTCCAGTGTTGGAGCATTTACAACTTCTGGAGGCAAGTTGTCCCACTGATAAATTGTTCTAACTGTCAGGAAATTTCTCCTTAGTTCTAGGTTGCTTTTCAATTAGTTTCCACCCATTGCTTCTTGTCCTGTCTTCAGGTGTTTTGGAGAATAGCTTGACTCCCTCTTCTTCGTGGTAAGCCTCTGAGATATTGGAATACTGCTATCATGTCACCCCTAGTCCTTCTTTTCATCAGACATAGCACAGTTGTTATGATGTCATGACCCAAATTTTGTCCTTATATATTTGTGTGCAACTTGGGGTGTTGTCATTTTGCTGTCATTATTGTTAGGAGCTGATTCCTGTGCACAAAGAAAATAGGAATATATTTTAAAAGTGTAAGATAATCAAAAGAATCTTTTTCTGAAAATTCAACAAATAGAATACAGTGCACACAACATTTCTGGACATTTTCTATGCCTTAAATAGTTTTATATATAACCTGACAAATAGATTGCAAAATTATACCAATACAGTGATAATACCTGACATTTAGCAACCTGTATTCTTGGGAAGCTTGTTGTCAGTGTGGGTTTTTCAGAAATGTATTCCCACTTGAATGCCATGCTGGACAAACTTTTAAACAAATACATGATTTTTAAATATCATTATGCCTGGCTGGTTGAGGAATTGAAAGGCCAATTTTTTGTTTTCTAATAAAAAAGGCTCAGACTGGGAACTGCTCAAATGGGCTTAGGGACATCTAGAAGTTGTAACTGCCAGCTTGAGATTTTTTTTTTAACCTCTTTACTTTCCTGTACCACCACCTTGCTCCCATATGTGGTATTATGGTATTTATTTTGCCAATATAACTAAGATATGAAGAGATTGGATAATCATTTGTCTGAAATGGGTCTAAGTGACATGGAGGTAAGTAAGCAGTGGGGTGGCACAAGGTTCCGTCTTAGGCCCAGTACTCTTCAATATCTTCATTAACGACTTAAATGAGGGAATAGAAGGGGAACTTACCAAATTTGCAGATGATACTAAGCTGGCAGGAATAGCTAATACCCAAGAAGACAGGCTCAAGATCCAGATGGATCTTGACAGACTAGAACACTGGGCCATATCTAATAAAATGAAATTCAATGTAGAGAAAAGTAAAGACCTACACTTAGGCAAGAAAAACCAAAAGTACACATATAGACTGGGTGAAACCCGGCTCAATAGCAGTGTGTGAGAGGGATCTTGGAGTCTTAGTGGACAACCAGCTAAATATGAGCAAGCAGTGTGCAGCCGCCGCCAAAAAAGCTAATGCAATCCTAAATTGTATTAACAGAAGGATACAGTCAAGATCAAGGGAAGTACTAATACCCCTCTATAAAGCCTTAGTAAGACCACACCTGGAGTACTGCATCCAGTTTTGGTCACCACATTATACAAAAGATGTTGAGACTCTAGAAATAGTACAGAGAAGAGCAACCAGGATGATTAGGGGACTGGAGACTAAAACATATGAAGAACGGTTGCAGGAACTGGGCTTGGCTAGTCTAGTAAAGAGAAGGACCAGGGAGACATGATAGCGGTCTTCCAATATTTGAGGGCTGCCACAGACAGGAAGGGGCTATTTTCTAAAGTTACTATAGGCCAGACAAGGAATAATGGATGGAAACTGAACAAGGAGAGATTTAACCTGGAAACAAGGAGAAACTTTCTGACAGTGAGAGCAATCAACCAATTGAACAGCTTGCCCTCGGAAGTTGTGGGAGCACCATCAGTTGAGACTTTCAAGAAGAGATTGGACTGCCATTTGTCAGAAATGGTGTAGGATCTCCCGCTTGGGTGGGGGTTGGACTAGATGACCTACAAGGTCCCTTCCAACTCTGATTAACTGTAATCTGAAATGGTATAGGGTTTCCTGCCTAAGGGGGGTTGGCCCAGAAGACCTCCAGGGTCCCTTCCAACTCTGTTATTCAATTCTATTCTGTTCCCGCCACATAAGGTGGAATGTAGCCCTGCCTTTTATTTATCTTTTTTTTTTTTTTTGTAGCTAGTGACACCATAAAAGTTGTTCCAGGGTTTTCGTATTGTTGCTTCAACCACATTGTTGAATTGTATGCAGACTACAAATGTGGACAGGGGATTTTTTGATCTATACAAACCTGCTGCTGAGTTCTGTGTAATGCAGAAATTTGGTTTTTCATGTGAGAAATATATTATCTGGAAAGCTGACTAGTTCATTAAACTGTAGGAAGTTTTATTACAGAATGAAATGCTTGCTGTAAAACAAGGCAACACTGTTATGAATGCACACAAAGGAACAATTCTATTCTGACAGCAGGAGAAAAAGTTCAATGGCCAAATGGACCTTTTGCATTTCTGACATTTATCAGTTTACAAATATTGCAGTGTTTGTGCTCTTCTTATGAACATCTCCTCTTCTTCCTGGCAAAAGTGTAGAAGGTAGAGTTATGTAGGAAGGGTATTCCTTTTTGAAGTAGGATTATTATTATCCTACTGCTTTTGTATGATGCAACACTTTGTTTGGGCTATGCAACAAACAAGGCTACGACTGGTTACTCCTTGGATGAGGACTTCTCGGGAATGCCAGAGCCATTTCCTGGATAAAATTTAACCAAGAAGAAAGCAATGGCAAATATTTTGTGAGATAGACAGTAACATAAATCTAATGAAAAAAGGAAAAGAAATAAATCACTTCTATATTACTATCAAGTAAAATATTTGGACCTATCCTATCTGGAAGGAAGCTTTACTTTACTTACTTTTTAATTCTTGATGAATGTATCTTTCTTTTATGTACATTGAGAGCATATGCACCAAGACAAATTCCCTGTGTGTCCAATCACACTTGGCCAATAGTGTATTCTATTCTCTTCTGTTCTCTTCTGTTCTCTTCTGTTCTGTTCTGTTCTGTTCAGTTCAGTTCCATTCCGTTCTGTTCTGTTCTGTTCTCTTCTGTTCTATTCTATTCTCTTCTATTTTTATTGGTCTTAAAGAAA
Source organism: Notechis scutatus (assembly GCF_049901735.1). Lineage (NCBI taxonomy): Eukaryota > Metazoa > Chordata > Lepidosauria > Squamata > Elapidae > Notechis > Notechis scutatus. The sequence goes on from NC_142010.1 coordinate 42,778,641, forward strand.
TATACTTGCCAGCTTTATTAATGTCTTCCATTACATAATACCTGTCTTTTTTTAAAGTTGCGAAGTGTTTAAAAAGGAGAAAATATTACGATATTCAATTTTCACTGCTTCTCTTAGTAGTCTTCAAATTAAGTAGCTTTGAATCATACCTAAATGCAATATATATAGTTTGTTTTCAGTTGTCTAGGCAACTTCAAGAATGTAAAAAAGAAAGGAGGGACTGTCAAGAAAATCCATATTTTTATACTCTGGGAAAAGATAACATATGCATAGTAATGGAATTGTCCTGGTAAAATGTACTGTGCATATTATATCAAAGAAAAAAATACTATTTATTCAGATAATGAGCAGAAAAATCTATATCAAAATAGAATGCTAGTTGTTGTTGCGACACAGAGAGCTCTAGGAAAAAAACACACCTTTTGAGTTATTTTTTAGAGACTACCATGACTATTGAACATTGTGGTGATTTCTGATGAAAAGCAGAGTCGTAGATTGGTTTTTCGTGATCCTCTTCAAAAGTTGGAAAGAACAAGACTGATAAAGATCAAGGAGCAGAAGTAACCTAAGTGTAATTTGAAAAGTGTAACCTCTAGTCCACAAGATATTAAAAGGAGATGTTGTTGCCATTTTCAAAAGGTCAACTATTGCTTCTAATTTAGTAGTACATTAGGAGCGCTGTGAGAAATTAAAATGGCAACTTTGTCATCTGACAACTTTCTCATCTATAGGTCACAACAAAGGAGAAGATATCTATATACTTCTGAATGACACATCTCCATATGTTCAATTCTCATTTAAAAAAAACTTGTCTCAAGATCTTAATAAATTGATGTGAGACAACTGTAGTCATTTTTTCTGCTTACTTTATAAGCCTATTCCTTGTTTTTAGCAAATTATTAATGTGCACTGTTAGCAGTGACTGATCTGCCTGTTGTCTGGAGAAGGAAGTTTCTTGTTCATTTAAAAAAGAAAAAAAAGTGGGCTCTGCTTTTTATGAATGAATGGATAGATGAATAAATGATATAATCCAAACTTTTGATATAGCTGCAATTGCTCAATGGTTATGCCTATGCAAAGTTAAAGAAAGAAAGAAAGAAAGAAAGAAAGAAAGAAAGAAAGAAAGAAAGAAAGAAAGAAAGAAAGAAAGAAAGAAAGAAAGAAAGAAAGAAAGAAAGAAAGAAAACGAAAAAGAACAAAGAGTGACTTTGTAATATTTCTGATTCAGGACTTATTTTGGATAATTTTTCTGAGTTTCTAAATCTTTAAAAATGTTGTTGTCTCAATGCATTTAGCTAAATGCCAGATCTATGCATATCTGTTATGAAAAGTCAAATGGAAGATGAAATATTGAGTGTGTCCACCCATAGGGTAACTCAGTACAGGTTGGCCTTTGAGACTGGAGAATGATGGCAGAGTAATTACTATTGTTGATGTTGTTATTATTATTCAGTCTTCTGGCATGTTGAATGATTAGAGGAATGTACTATGCATGAGAAAGCCATAGTTGAATATTGGTTAAGACATCTATCTAGAAACCAGACTGTGAGTTCCAGTATATAACAAATCATGAAAAGTATTCAAATTGATGCACAAGCTGGAGTTGCCCCCAAAAATCTATGCTGAAGATCATTGAACTGTCTTTTGAATGTTATCTGCTAAGCAAAAGACAAAAATTGTTCTGTCTTCCTCATCAGGTAGATGAAACAGGAAATGTGACTAGATAAGCTAATTCTGCTTTGTTGTAAAGTTATATTAACAGAATCTTGAGAGATTGGAAGTACTACTCTCCCGCCATCTCTTTTACAGTCTAGAAAATACTGAGGGTCTCTTCTGAGACTCTTGTCTTATCCATTATCTAGTTGTAAGCTGTGCTGTCTCTTATCTGATGATTCTCTAGGTAGCATCTCTTTGCTCTGGCTCCCAAGGTTTTTCTCACATACCATTACAGATTTAAATATAAGTAATAATAATTAAAAAAAAACATTACTACATTTTGCGACTATGAGAGCAGGTTCTGATAGGGTCACAAGTAGGAGACCTGATACCAATCAATCCCTTACCAAAATAAGGGACAGGAGGAAATAATCCTTGTCACTCAGAAGAGAGCATCTTCTAGCCTATTACATCATGCAGGCAGGAGAAAGAGATGTAAGTATTTGAATATTTGGCCTACCATAAATAGAAAACTGTATTTGATATACCGCATTCTGTGCACGGCTTCATCAACTTCAATAACATTTGTGATAAATTTACTTCTCAGAGCTTTGGCATCCCTAGAAATATATTGCCGCTTCTTATCTAGCAGGTCAGAGAAGCCTGGCAACAGATTTACTGGCCTTTCTACACACTCCTCCCCCCTTCTTGCCCTGAAGCAAATGTTATGATTCAATAATGATTATAGGAGTGGGTTAAAAAAGAATAAGAACCAAGGGTAGGCATCCCCTGTGAATTGGATTCATGACCCACCCTGTTTGACAAATCTTGTTATCAAGTCACAATGCCAACCTTGTTACATTTATAGTAAATTTGCAATTTAAGAATATTTGGTTGTGATATTTTCCCTCAAAAATATAAAATGGACTCTTTGGATTCTTCCTCACAATACATTAAAGTTAATTTATTCAGCCCTTGAGTGGGCCAAAAAAAAAATACCACCATAAATTATAGCATTGTCAGAGTTGAGACCTCTTTTTGCTTCGGTAGAGAATTTAGATTAGATTAGATTAGATTAACAGAGTTGAAAGCAGAGGCGGTATTCAGCAGGTTGTGAACAGTTCTAGAGAACCAGTAGCGGAAATTTTGAGTAGTTTGGAGAACCAGCAAATACCACCTCTGACTGGAGATTTTACAGTATCCTTCCCCTGCCACGCCCAACAAGCCATGCCCACAGAACCGGTAGTAAAAAAAATTGAATCCCACCACTGTTTGAAAGGGACCTTATAGGTCATCCAGTCCAACCCCCCTGCCCATGCAGGACACCCTACACCATTTCTGACAAATGACAGTCCAATCGCTTCTTGAAAGTCTAAAGAGCAGCTGGCAAGTAGAATTATTCAGGGGTGGGATTCTACTGGTTCTGTGCAGCTCTGTAGAACCAGTAGTTCTGAAGAGCAGCAGACATAGAACCGGTTCTATGTCTGCTGCTCTTTTGGCCCACCCGTCCACTCGGGCTCTTACCTGACCTTTATTTCCTGCTTTTTCAACCTCAGCTGCTTTGTGCGGCACAGCTGTGGTTGAAAAAACAGGAAAAAAAGTGCTTTTACAACCGCTGCGTACCCGCATGCAGCACTGCTCAGCTGTCCAGGCAGCAAGCTGACAACAATTCACACACACACACACACATGCACAAATCGTAAATCACTGAACCGGTAGTTACACCAGTCGGATTCTACCCCTGGAATTATTCTTACAGTTCTAACAAGGGATATATTAAGAAAAGCAATTGGTGGATCCCCTAGCTTCCCTCACTGTTCCCTCTCATGGTACCTCACTACCAAAGGGAAAAACAATATCAATTGTTTTCATTAGGATACATTGAGTAGGTCTGTTAAAGTAAGTGCCTGGACAGTTGATAAATATATCAAGAGTGAACCAGTTTCAGATAAGCGGCTGACTACAAAATTTATTGGGTGACTTGGGTGACCCTTATTTCTTCTTATCTAACCTCACCAGATGGAGCATGTTGGGTCACAAGTTTAGAATGCTGGGCTGATGAATGGCAGGCTCACATTTGAGACCCACTGCTGTCATGGGGTGGGATGAGCTCCAGCTCTTGCCAACCCAGCAGTTTGAAAGCAGGCATCCACAAGTAGATAAATGGATACTATTTTGGTGGACACCTTTAAAACAAGGAGCCTCCCAACTGAGCATTCCTTGGGCAACAGAATGTCACTGGCAAATTTTCTCACCATGGAAGCACTGTAAAATGCTATGGGCCAGAATATAACTCTAAATGCTATACTACTGCTAGAAGAAAGCCTATCCCAAGGGTTTTCAAAATTGGTAAGTTTAAGACTTGTGGACTTCACCTCCCAGAATTCCTGAGCTAACATAACTGGAGGAGCAATTCTGGGAATTGAAGCCCACAAGTCTTAAGGCTGTCAAGTTTGAAGACCCCTGGTCTATCCAAACAATTGATATCTAATTAATGCTAAGACCTGAAGTAACCTTAAGTGTAAAGCCATGAACTTGGCCTCTTTCATTATTCCCCTCCACCTTACTCTTTGCTAAATCTAAATTATATTTTCCCAGATCCGAGCAATGTAGCTGCTTCATATTTGGCAGCAAATGTTCCTCCCATCAAATCATCCACTAGGATGGAGGAAACCTGAGGCAATTAAAGAGAACCCATACAGGTCCCCAACCATATGTGTTTCTCCCTTCTGTTTCCCCTTCTGTTTTTCAGCCTTTACTACACTTGGGTAATGACCAACAGTATTCTAGTCCTTTATGGGTTTTGTCAGAGTTGTTGTTGTTGTTGTTTGTTTGTTTGTTTAAAACAAGAACATCTCTAGATAGGTGGTGCCCCTAAAATAGAGACTGTATGCAATTTCTCCTATGTTTTTGTGATGTTCTTTGTTGAATAAATTTATACAACACAAAATATTTTTCACAAAATAACCACCAGTTATTTAGGCTATTATGTTTTTTGGGGTGAATTTTGAAAAGAGAAATAAAGACATTAACAAATGTAATTCCACAGTAATTCTGCTTTCATAAAACTCCCCTTATATAATCCATTTTAGTTTTTTTTCCCCCATTCTTACTTGCATATTCCTCAAACCTATGGACACTTCTTGGAATCAACAATATGTAAAAATGCTGATTCTCCTGCAAAATAATCTCACAAATGAAATTATTTAAAACCAAGTGAGACCCTATCTTATTAACCTTTCTTTCTTTCTTTCTTTCTTTCTTTTTGGTAAGACCTTCCCAGGGAAATCTTATCTTATATATTACTATTGTAATTGATATGCTGAGCTCTCAGAAAGAGCAAAAGTTAATTATTTTCACAATAATATTGTTGCTCTCTGATAGTGTTAAAATGTACAAACTTATGCTTTATGCATAACTGATGATCTATGCTTCCAAAGGGGAAATTATGTTTAATATGTTCATAATCAGTAGATAAATATTCCCTAAAGAATAGGTTTCTGATGAGATAGCTTTCCAAGCTAGAATGGCAACAGTAAACTAAAGATAAATATATGTTATATTTCAGTCCAACAGACAATTTATCTCTGAAGTGAACTGGGATTTTCAGCTATATTTTATGTATCTGTTGTGAAAAACATTTTCACATAACAATATGTACGTCTTGAATACCTGTCAAGTATAGACTTTTTTAATAGCCTTAAATAAATAATACAAAGCAGAGAAATTTTGGGATATGGAGTTCACTATATCTTGGGTGCTATATATTACATTGAAAATATATTATTCCTAAGTACCTAACAAATAATAATTGAGCTGGAACATTATGTTCCAGAATCTTAGTCAAACATACATTATCTTCCAAATAAGGCAGAGGTCTCCAAACTTGGCAACTTTTAAGACTTGTGGGCTTCAACTCCCAGAATTCTCCAGCTAGCATAGCCGGTAATTGGAGAACTGGGAGTTGAAGTCCACAAGTCTTAAAGTTGCCAAGTTTGGGGACCCTTGAAATAAGGGGTGATGTATCCTTTAAAGAAAAATAGATGCAGTCTATGTTTACCCTGAACATTTATGAGGAAAGGGTATAAAGTAACAAAATGAAACATTAGAACAAAAATAACAAAATTAATGTGTTTTAATGTGTTTTAATTTTAAAAAAATTACCTAAATGACAAGTTGCAATCACTTGCACACTTTTTCCATGTATATCTTCATCATCTCTGGCATATGAAAATTATGGGAGAAATTGTGGTAAAGATATAATCTCTTTGAAATTTAAATCTCATTCTTAATTTTATTGTTATTGCAGTTGTGAATTCATATTGGCTGTATGCCATGAACTGATAATGACAGCTGAACATTAGACTGAGTCCTATGGATATTGCAGGGATGACTGATAAGCTCTCAGAAATTGGTTTTATAAGATGGATTACTTGCATTAAATTTATATTTATGTCAACAGTCTAAATGATTGGCTTGTCAAAATATATCAGCGATGCAAAACCTTTATTGGGCTTATGCTTTATATTTTAAAAGTTTTATCATTGTTCAGACATTCTTTATTGATCCTATTTCAATTACAGAATATGTATGTGGAAGAATTCATTTATCAACTAGATATTGAATATTTCTGAAAGGAAAGAATAATAATCTAGAAAATATTTTCAGGTGGTCCTCATTATCTGTGGTGTCACTATGTGTGGTTTTGCTTATCTGCAATTGGCAAATAGATGTTACACCTTATTAATTGCAGTAAAGAGTTTCACATATACCTGTCTTGAAGGGTTTTTTGTGCCTTTTAAATGTTTACAAAATGATAGACCTACTTTTGCACATCCATAATGTATCTTTTTCATGATGTTGCTGTTGATAGTGTCATTTTCGGTAGCTATTTAGCTGGCTCTTAACTCTCATAAATCCTTCTTGAGTTCAATCACTTTTCCTTTTTAAGTACAAAATATACAGTATTATTTATAGTTTTGTTCTTTAGCTGCTGCTAAAGGGATATTAGAGGAGCACTAAGAAAATGTAACGGATTTAAATTTAAAGGATTAAAAAAAGTAACCTGGAAAACCTATGAGACCAATCTGAAGAATTCTCAGTCTTCACAAATGGGTGGCATGGAAATTAAGTACGCACACAACTAAATAAACACGTGTTTAAAGATGAGTCTCAAGAAGGTGGTAAAAGCAGCTTAAAAGTAAATAATCAGTTAATTAAGTTACTGTTCAGACACTCTTTCTGGCCATGCCTGCTAGAAAAAGAAAGGTTCTGGCATGAGATGGACCTTTAGAAAGAAAGTAGAAGAATCATTTTTCTAAATTGCCCTTTTTTCTTTCAAAACCTTTTGCTCTGCCAGGTCCTCTTCTGATGGAGTGTCCCTTTATCTGTCGGCATCTTCTGGGGCAATGTGAGCCTTCATTTTCAGTCTGTGGTTTAAGTTCTTCAAATGTGCAAGGACAAGAACCCACAATACCAGTTTCTTAAGATGTCAGACTGCAAATCTTGACTTGATTTCAGGTCTGTCTTGCTTCAGATTTCTACCATTTAAGCCTGGATTACCTAACTCAGTCTCTAATGAATTCCTATCCAGCCAAGGCATGACAGCCAACCTTTTTTAAAATTTATCAGAAAGTACTAAACACCAAAAGCCATTTATCTTGAATGGTGACAGGTCTCTCCATCTCCTCTGCAGCCCTTCCAGGCAACAAACTTGGACACCACGATAATAGATGACACACAGGTGCTTAACTACTGCCCTGCGTGGCCGGAGATGAAATGTGCCAAGCAATCAAGTAATGGCTTGGAAGGGAGTTGCTTAATCACTTGAAGATATGACTGAGGAACCTGTAGCAGATACTAATCACAGCTGAGTTTATTTATTCAGGTTTGTACAGTCTGATTGAATGAACTGCTTTTTTAAAAAAAATGTCTTCAGGGGAAATTTGCAACATTGGGGTTTATTTCCCCTAATTTGATAAAAATAAACTGAGACAGAAGATCATTGCAAAGGTCACTTTGTGATAGTAAATGCTAGGTGGGCTGGAGGGAGAGCTGTCAAGGTGAGGCATGACTAATCAGAATAATCTAATCAGTCTGTGAATGAGTAACCTAATGTAATTATGCATTGGCTTCTAGGGAAGGCACTGCAGAGATACATTCTCAATCCTTAAAATAATCTTCTTTCAGATGCAGGAATATAAAAAAAACCTTTCTGAAATTCGGGAAAATCACAATCTATACAAAAGAATAAGAACAGAAGATGGGAAATCTTAGGTGCTCTGGTCTTTTTTCTAGGCTTGGTGGTCACAATCCCAAAAAATCTCTAAGGAAATAAAAATGCAGACCGATCAGTGATATATGCCCATCATTTAATCAATACTATTTCAATACTATTATCTCATACAGGCAACTTTAAGGGATTAAAATGTTCAAATGCTGACTTTGTGGTTGTATCAATTATTCTTTGCACCCTAAAGCACACAGTGGAAATCAGAATATTTTCAGTTGCACAGGTAACAATGAATAGTTTACATAAGAAATTTGCACTGAATTTAGCCAGGATTACAGAGGCATGTCGAGGAAGATCTGCTCACACCCTTTCCAAATGTTGCAGTACAGTTGTGCTCCTGTTCACAGTTCCAGCTAAGGCCCTCTCTTAGGGAACTCCATTCCTTTCCAACTCATCACCTCAAGCAGGTCCATAACTTTGTGGCCCCTACTGCAACTTAGAACGATAGATGTTTGATTTGTTTCTGCATTTCTTTCTTCTATTTCTTTACTATTTATTAAAACTATATGCTGGTCATCTCACTGTCACATAACTTTAAATAGATTACAGCATTATAACAAGAGAATATAAAACAAATTATTGTACCATAAATTAAAACATTAAATTTAATTAAAAAACACTAAATGAAAAATGATAAATGGGATAGAGGTGGAATCTTCTAATCTATTAAACACTTCCAAAATGTGATGCCCCCATTGGGACCCCAAATCAGTTTTCAAATCCCTCCAGAAGACCAAGCAGATAGAGGCAGATCTCACCTGAGAGGCACAATGTTCCTGAGGGTAGGAGCAAAGGCAGAAAAGTCTCTCTCCCAACAGCTACAATTCCTTGGTCATGAATGAATGAATGAATGAATGAATGAATGAATGAATGAATGAATGAATGAATGAATGAATTCTTTATTGGCCAAGTATGATTAGACACACAAATAATTTGTCTTGGTGCATGTGCTCTCAGTCTACATAAAAAGAAAAGATACATTCATCAAGAATGTACAACACTTCATAAAGTCATAGGCAATTTACAGTCAATATAAATTGTAGGGATACAAGCAACAAAGTTACAGTCATACAGTCACAAGTGGGAGGGGATGGGTGAATAGGAGTGATGAGAAGATTAATAGTAATAGTAGTGCAGACTTTGTAATAGTTGGACAGTGTTGAGGGAATTATTTGTTTAGCAGAGTTTGGGGGAGAACTGTCCTTGTGTCTAATTGTTCTGATGTGCAGTGCTCTACAGCATCATTTTGAGTTTAGGAGTTGAAACAGTTTATGCCCAGGATGTGAGGGATCTGTAAATATTTTCACAGCCCTCTTTTTGACTCATGCAGTATACAGGTCCTCGAAGGAAGGGTCCACAACATAACCTTTCTGCCAGAGTGAGTGGGTTGAGCCAATCCTATTGGGGTGAGATAAAAGCAAACATATTGCTGTAGTTTGAGAACTGATCTAGGCCATCGTCTTCTTAAATGTCATTCAGCAGTTCTTTGGCAAGAAAGTTATATCCTCTTTGTTTCCAACCACAATTTGTTATATGCAGATTTATTGTCATAGAGAGCTATTGAATACTTTCCTGGAATAATAGGCTGTAGTTCCAACATTTCAGGAAAAGCGCTATATAAATTGTAAATATCCTTATTTGTAATGGATAAGTATTTTTGTTTGGAAACAATAAATAGATTTTTCTTTATTTTAAGACAGTAAAGAAAAAAAAATAGCACAATTAATACCTTGACTCCCTATTATCAAAATTGGATACTGTACATTCATTCTTGTAAATAAAATAGTGTCCTAGGGTTGGAAGTGACCTCAGAGGTCTTCTAGGTTAACAAGGAAACAGACAGTACCTTAAATGAATGGATAAAAGAAAGAAAGAAAATGTTCCCTTGTGTGGTTCCGCAACAGGATCACAGACCTCAGTCAGAATAAATTTGTTGGCATCAATACCAATCTCCCCATAATAAGGCTTTCTAAAAAAAAAACTTGTCTGATGCTGGGAAAAAGAGATAGGAACTTTCCAGAGCTGCACATATAATTCTTTCCAGTTTATCAATATATTTAATATATACACTGACCTTAGGTTATGAAACATGTATATAGAGTTTAAACCAGACAACTTCAAGCAAAGTATTTTTCACAGTGTTGGCCTGATTCTCTCTGTCCCTCCCTCCTAGTTTCTTTCTGTGCATTCATTTGGATTCCATAACCTTTGTAAGGCTGCCTTCTGGTTTGTTGTCCAAAAACATAGTTTCTGAACAACAAACAATCCTCCTTTTTGATATACAAAGCATTGCGGGTTCACACTCTACAAAATCAAATCTAGGGATGCCAAAATCCTTCTCCTCCATTGCTTAATGCTTCTGCTCTTTTATATGTTTAGGTCAGGAAGGCAGGTGATTTTAATTAAATACAAAGGTTCTTGGTAGATACATGACACTAAGACTGATTTGAATGATAGAATTTTTTAATTTCTTTCTAAATTCTATTCATTCTAGAGAGCCATGGTGGTGTAGTGGTTGGAATGCAGTTTTGCAGGCTAACTCTGTATTCCACTGGTGTTCGATCTTGACTCTCTCAAGATTGACTCAGCCTTCCATCCTTTTGAGGTCAATAAAATGATGGTTGGGGGGGGGGGGAGGACTTCCGGTTTGCAGGGCTTCGGCAGCAAGCAGGAATCCGCGATCATGCACGGTTTCTGCCTGGGCTCGCCCCGAGCGCCCCGAGCCAGCTGGCTTCGGGGCTAAGCCACCTCGTAGAGGTGGTGAAGAGGGGGGAGATCCCAGCAGGGTCGAGGAAAGTTGCATCCTTCCTCCTCAGCTGGCTAAACTCCCTTTCCCGAAGGCGGTAAGAGCGGCGGTCAGAAATGTCCACCTCAAAGAAGCACTCATCTGGAAAAGAAAGTGCAGGAGGAAGTTAAAAAGTGAAAGTTTTGGCTGACCGGGATAAGAAGCAACAACTAAGGTATCCTGGAATTTAAATTTTATAAAAGATAACATCGCTCCCAAAGAAGACTCAGAAGCAGCGAATGAAAGTAAAAAGGGAAATTTTTTTTTTCTTCACTCTCCTTCCTTACGTTGACAGTGAAGAGAGATGAATGAGAAATCGGAAAAATCCGCTTTGGCACCAATAGGTAATTAAACTGGAAATATAATTAAATGCCAAGGGGACAACAAAGATTTCTGAACACTAATTTTTTTTTATTTTTTATTTTTTGCTATAAGTGGGAAGGGAGAGGAAAAGAATAAGGGCAGGATTTGAAAGGAGGAGTCTGCCTGGAATTCAAAAGAATCTAAAGTTAAATCTTAATAAGACTTCTAAAAGATACATTTTAACTGGAACTTTGCAACTAAATAGAGTAAGTGAAAAAAGAAGAAAGTGTTAAAAGAAACAGCTTGTGTGTATTTGGATTGCTTGGTGACTTTGGGACTTTTGGAAATATATTTGAATGACTAAAAACAATTGGGTGGTTGTTTAAAAAAATTCTACAATGGCATCACTTGTGGATGAATTAAAAATGGAATTTAAAAAATATAAAGAAGAGGAACAAGAAGGGAAGGGCTCTTTTAGCTCTGTTTTTCAATTCTTAGAAATGGCGATCTGTACCTATGAGAAACTACAAGAAAAGACTGCGCAACAAGGAGATTGGGACAAAGAAGAAGCCATCTTTAATGAACAAGTAACTTCATCTGGGGAAGAAAGGGGAAAGGGGGGAAAGAGAATGGAGAATTTAAGACCTAAAAAAACAGCCAAAAAAGGGAAAAATAATGTGAAAAGGGGATATAATGTTAGAAAGCAACAGAAAAGGGGAATACAGAAGAGTGAAATGGAGGTGGAGAGACAAGGGGGTAAAAAGGGGAGAGAGAAGAAGCAAGGGAGGAAGGAAGGGAAGAGAAGTTACAAAGGTTTGGAGCAAGATGTAAAGAAACAGGACATTCAGAGATAATGGGTGAAAATTTAACTGAAAAAGCGATTCTGCAAAGGTATTTATTTATTTATTTATTTATTTATTTTATTTGATTTGCCAATTGTTTACAAGATAATAAGTATAAGTGTATACATAGTTGTACATAAGATTGTATTGTTATATTTGTATTAGAAATAATGTTAGAAAATTGGAAACAACATATGATTAAAAAGTGGGATAAAATAGTCAGTGTAATTCAGTGAAACTTTTGTGAACAAAATAAATGAAGTGAAATAAATGAGAGAATTGAATTAGGAAGGAATGGGAACATTTTAATTACTCAATGTTTTATAAAATATAAGTGAAGTTGGGGGAAGTAACTATGGAAAGTTTATAAGTGTTCCCATGGAAGTATGATAAGCTATTTGAAAAGTAATGTGTAAAATGTTTAAGATTTAAATGAATATTATAATTAATGATAGAATTGAATTGGTATGGATTGTTGTTTTAATTATATTATATATTCATAATTTTTTTCTTTTTTTAAAATACAGTGTGTAGTTTTAGAATGTACCAAGCAGAATCTGAACGGAAGTTATGTATTATATTAAGTGTTATAAATTTTAGAGGAAAGATATAAAGGCGTCATACTCCAATCAGTGAGTACAGGAGAAATTTTGTTTAATGAGAAAAGATAATAGACAGCTGAAACAGGACAGACAAAGAATATAAGTATAATGATCTGAATTGGGATGAAATAAATAAAATAAAACTAAGAAAGTTAAAAGAGGGGAAAAGCTATATAGAAAATGTAGAATGGTAATAAGATATGGAATAGTATATAAAAATGAACATGAACTTGAATTTGTGGCTGTACGAAGAGATGTAACCCGGGATCAAGCTGCTTTTATGTTTTTATGTTTTATGTTTTGTTTGTTTATGTTTGTTTTTAAAAATCAATAAAATTTTCAAAAAAAAAAAAATGATGGTTGGGGGGTGATATGCTGACATTACAAATCACCCAGGGAGTTGTAAAGCACTATGAAACGGAATATAAATTCTTCTTCTTCTTTTTCTTCAGCGTTTGTCTCGCGCTCTGGCGAGGTCCGCTAATGTCCTTGAGTACTGCTTCAACGCCTCTCTGTCTGCCACGTATGTCGGGTCTGCCTTGCGATCTCTAGATCGGCCTTGATCATGTCCATCCAGCGTTGCTTAGGTCTACCACGCGGTCTCGCTCCTCCGACAATCACCTTCATCGCAGATTTGATGATGGATTCTTCCTTGGCGACTCACATGGCCGAACCATCGTAGCCGGGACTGCCTCATGACCGTGGGGATGGGCACAACGTTGAACCGTCTGCGCACTTCTTCATTCCTGGCGCGATCGAGTAGGGTGAGGCCTACCGACCATCGGAGCATTCGCATCTCCATTGTCTGGAGTCTGCTTTCGACTTCTTTGGTCGTCGGCCAGCACTCTGCGCCGTATATGGCCACGGGCGCACCACAGAGTTATAGATTTTCGCCTTCAGGCGCATCGGCATCTTCTTGTCACAGAGGGCGCCCGTGACGGACTTCCATTTGCCCCACGCTGCGTTGATCCTGGCTGCCACCTCAGTTTGTAGTAGGCCTTCTTCCCCAAGAGTAGTTCCCAGGTACTTGAAGGTGGAGGCGCGCAGTAGCTCCTGCCCGTTCACGTGGATGGAGCCTGTCGTTTCGTTGTCAGTGGTCAGGTATTCGGACTTCTTTAGGTTCAACCGAGCCCGAACTGCTCGGGCGGTCGTGCCACTGTTGGACTAGGTGCTCGAGTTCAGCCTTGCGCCAGGTTGGCCAGGAACACATCATCAGCGTAGAGCAGCGTCCATGGGGCGGGCGTGTGCAGGTCGTGTGTAATTGTGTCCATCACCAGAATGAACAGCAGTGGTGAGAGAGCAGAGCCCTGGTGTACGCCGACGGTGATATTGAACTCCTCTGATATCCCAGCTGACGCTTTTACATGGCTTTGTGACATCTGTATAGGAGTTGGACCCATTGTACGAGTAGCTCGGGCACGCCGTGATCTCGCAGTGCGTACCAGATGAGATCGCGGGGACTCGGTCGAAGGCCTTTTCAAGTCCAAGAAGGCGGTGTGGAGCGGGATTTTCTTCTCTCTGTGAGCCTCCATCAGCATCCGCACACCGAAGATGGCATCGGTGATGCCGCAGTTCTTGATGAATCCGGCCTGGTTGGCGCTGATGTCGGCGATGTCCCGAATGCCCTTATCGAGGGACGCGTTGAAGATCTTCATAGTGTGTGACAGTAACCTGACCGGTCTGTAGTTGGAGCAGTCCGCTGGGCTGCCCTTTCCCTTCCAGATCGGAACAGTGGTGCTGCGTACCAGTCCTGTGGCACTATTCCCGTGGAGACAATGTTGTTGAACAGCTCGCACAGCCACAATGCCGAGCCCGTAGTGCCTTTTCCAGAAGTCGGCAGGGATGTCGTCTGGTCCTGTTGCCTTACCGTTTTTCATGGCCTTGATGGCGTCGGTGACCTCGCTGGCGTGAATGCCTGAGACTGGGCCTTCAACGGGGTCACCTCGGGGGTTCGTGGGTGTGGGAACTCCTCGGTGGAGATCTTCTCGAAGTATTGCCGCCACCTCTCGGCAGCGTCTCTGGGGTTGACGATCAAATTTCCCCTTTCGTCGTTGATCCCATGAAACTGGTCAATGTCCAGGGTCTTCCTGTGTCTGCTTTTGGCTAGGCGGTAGATCTCATTCTCGCCTTCTCGCGTGTTCAGCTTCTCGTAGATGTCGTCGTAGTGGGAGCTTCTGGCTGTCGCTACTGCTTTCTTGGCTGCCTTTTTGGCCGCCTTGTACTGCAGAGCTTCTCGCTGGTCTTGTCCTGAAGAAAGGCCTTGTAGAGCTGTTTCTTCAGGTGCACGGCATCTTGTACTTCCGGTGTCCAGAGCCATGTATCTCGCTTCGATGCGTCTCCGTCCTGGCTTGGTACAACCAAGCTGTTGGCAGCCGGCAGTGTGAACAGTGCTCTTCAGCATGGACCACGCTTCCTGTGGCCCGTCGACCATCTGCAGGAACTGCTCCGGTTTGATGAGGGGTCCCGCCATCTTCTTCTGGTTCCACCACTTGATTCGTGGCTGGTCTGCATTCTTTTTGTCAATCTTGGTCTTGGGCTTGCTGATCCTGATCTTCGCCATCAGCGGCCTGTGCTGACTGCTTTCGATTCGCACGGGTACACCTTGGCGTTGAGCACGTTTTTAGCGGCTCTTCGTCGTGCGATGATGTAGTCGATCTGTGTGTGGTGGTTCCCATTTCTGCTATGGTAGGTGAGGAGTTGGGGTTCTTGCCTAATGAAGCAGGTGTTCGTGATGGTCATATCATGGGAGTCGGCAAAGTCCAGGATCCTCTGGCCATTCTCATTCATATCGCCTGTGCCGTGCCCACCGTGGCACTGGTGTCCGTTTTTGTCCCGCCCTACATGACCATTCAGGTCGCCAGAGATGATGATGTCATCTTCATATGGGATCTGCCTGAGTTGGATGTCGAGCAGTTCCCAGAAGGTATCCTTCTCCTCCTCGTGACATCCGGTCTGAGGGGCGTAGGCGGACAAGATGTGTAGGCGCTGCCTCTCGGTCACTACGACGATTATCATCAGTCGTTCTGTGAGGCGCTTTAACTTCTGCAATGGAGCTTTGCCAGCTGGGACCGACAACCACAGCTACACCGCCGCGGTTTTCCTTACAGCTGGTGTATATGATCTTATAGCCGTCTATAGTCGTAGCCTTGTTGCCCTTCCAGCGAGTTTCCTGGAGGCAGCAGATGTCCAGCTTCCTGTCCCTCATGGCCCTGACGATCTCGGTCGAGCGTCCAGTCAGCGAATCCACGTTCCAGGTGGCCACCTTGAGTGTCTGGCAATCCTCTGTTCCCGCTTGCGATTTTTCACACGGATCGGGTAGTCTCCGTGCGGCGTCAGACCCGACGCAGCCGTCATAGCTTTCTCACACGGTGCAAGTGCGCCGTGCTTTCCCACGTGGACCATTTCGTTGATTTTTGGCGCAGGCCAATGGTCTCCTGCGCCCGTCGGTTCCCCCAACGGTAGCATTGGGCGTGTGTTCAGTAGTGGGCGTTTCCTCCATGTTGATGCGGCATTTGAGTACTCCAGCCGGCCTGTCGCGTGGGCCTGTCGTCGGAGGGTCTGCTCTCAGTTACGGTCAGCGTTTAGCGGCTTCCCGCATCCAGGGACACCACTTGGAGGTGGCAGACCGCTCGTCCCCCTGAAACGGAATATAAATCTAAGTGCTATAGCTATAAATGTAGCTATGCAAACATTTACATGACCTCCAATTATGTGCCTGAAAATAGTCTTATATTTCCTCATCATAGGGGTAACTATTACATCATAGGGGTAACTGCTGTATGTAATACCATAATAATGAAGTTACAGTCTTTTTAAAAAAAGAATATACATTCAGAAGATTATACTTTGAAACCTCTTGCATAGATTTTAATGAAATTTGGTATGTTTCTTTTATTCATAAATATCTGATATCCCTTCAAATTTCATCCACTTACACTGCCACTCCTCCCCCATTCTTATAACATCTTTTGGCTTCCGCCAAGTTACGGAATAAATCTGAATGATTCTGAATCTCACTCTGAATCAGGGCATTGGGTCACACTGGAATAATTCTAAACTTTTCTCACCCAGAAGGGGTCTAAATATGTGGGCTGGCCCCTTGAACTTCCTCCCCATTGTGCTATATCATTATTGTCTACTGAAAAGCAGACCTAGAGAAAGTCATTTGTCATCTGTCATTACATTCTTAGAAATCATTTGTCTATGGTTTTGTTTGTCCAAAGAGAGAGAGAGAACAAAATCTTAGAATGCCAGAGGCAATTCTTCAATTCATCCTCTCTGGTGAATTCAGAAATAGAGTAAATTTCATGCAGAAGTCATATTTTCTCCCTGAAGCAAGAAAATGATCTCCATGTCCTCCTAAAAAATATAATACAATTAGTCAAATGAGTCAAAATCTCCACAGTTCCATTCATTTAGGACACTGAAGATAGCCTATATTTCAGTACTGAAACTGCTGAGTTTTGGCAGTTTCATTTTTTCACACCATCTGCTCTTGATGGACTTTTCTCTTGAGTTATTGTTTTTCTCAGAAAATACTGTTTGTATTATTCTTTCCAACTTTCTTGGTTGAAAGTCCTCATGGAGAAATGTATGAAAAATAATTCCTTTAATGCAGGAATAGGTATCATTATTTCTTCTTCTTCTTCTTCTTCTTCTTCTTCTTCTTCTTCTTCTTCTTCTTCTTCTTCTTCTTCTTCTTCTTCTTCTTCTTCTTCTTCTTCTTCTTCTTCTTCTTCTTCTTCTTCTTCTTCTTCTTCTTCTTCTTCTTCTTCTTCAATAAAGGCAGGATATAAGTAAATAAGCATTATCTTCATTTTCTTGAATATCATTGGATGTCACATGGAAATATTGATTGCTTTCAGCTGACAATGCTTAGAAGAGTACCCACTTGCCTCCCAAAGATGTAGAACAGAAGAGGATTCCAGGGTCCTTTCCAGAGGAAATGGACATTTCAAACATATGAAAAGTAAACATATACAGAAAAATGGGGGAAAATCTCACTACTTTGGGCCTTCTGGTAAACGAATGTTTTGTGATTGACTGCACCTATCTGAGCAGTCATTTTGTAGCATACGGGTGTCAAATTCCAATATGCCCTCAGTTCTTCCCTCCCCTCTAGTTGCTTACTCTTGTAACTTACAGATAAATCCAAACAACTGCAGTGGGGTTTAAAATGTAGATAAATGGGTACCAGTTTATGGCTTAAGATATAGAGAAGCTAACTCCAATTCAACCTGCATGACTGCCAAACACCATTGTATTGCCCTACAATATGGACAACAAATAAAAGATATAAGGTATATTTTAATTCAAAGTATATATATATAATAGAAGCACCAGAAAGTGCTCCGATCAAGCTAAGAAGTGTGTTAGCTGAGCCCCAGGGAAACTCCTTTAGTCATAGTACATGACCTTTCTACAATGAAATACAGTTGAACAGTCATCCATTCATCTCTTCAGTCATTGATTTGGGTTTACAGCAGCAGCAAAATCATGTGATTGCCCTGAAGATATTTTTATTATTTCCTATCAAAAGTGATATCCGGAGAGCCGAGGGGAGGTGTTGCTGTGACCTCAGCTTCTCGAAGATTGTTGTGTGGGAGACTCCACTGGAGGTGATGCTGGTTTTATACTATTGGAGCTGCTTTATGAGAAACAACAAAACAAGCAGCCAAAATAGATTTTTAAATACTTAATAAGCACTATGTTCCATTACAGTTTCATCCCACCTGCTGTTGTTGAATGTCACAAGCTGTAGAAATAGTTCTTCTCACTCAGGGAGGCCTTCAAGGCACTTCTGCTTCTCGAGGGAATGTATATATATCAGCTTTAATGGCTAAATGAATTTTAAACAAGGCATTTCCAAAGAGTTTCAGTGCTGATTGTGTACAATGTGCTGCAAAACAGCAATTAAGGATCTGTTAGTGAGTTCATTACCATCTCTTGATATGGGGTGTTACCATGTTATTCAATTCCAGAACAGAAAAAGACAACACTTGGCTCCAAATACCTTTCCATTTAGAAAAAAAATATTTACTTCTGTTATTCAATTGTTAATTATACCACCCTCATCACCCCATTAAAATTTCTTCAGGGATGTATTTGCCCTTAAATTCCTGGGGACATTTGTACTCCAAACTTTAATAATACTTGTGCCACTTACCCTGGTGGTACAGTAATTTCAATGGGCACCCTTAGGTTAACTTCTGAAGCATTGTCAAAAGCCACCAGGGAGAAGGAAGTATGAAGTTCTAGCTTCTGTACATGGGATGTGAGAACATGCTGCCCACATGGGAGATTTGGTAGACTGGGTGAGCACCATAAAAAAACAACAACATTATCAATGTATCTTCAAAATTGTCTCATTTAACAATCTCTACCCATTCAGTGATTTGTTGCTTAAAGCACGTGCTCACTGAACCAGTCGAATTGCACCCCTGTTTCTAAACCAACACATTCACTACTACACTGTACTTGACCCTTGCAATGGTATATGGGAATGACGTTGGGAGTCAGGTGGAAAAACCATAGGCTAACATGCACAAGAACCCTCCAATCTGTTTCTCCTTTAAAATGGTGTGAATACCAGTTTTTCTGTGCCATCTTCTTCCTCTAGAGTTTGTTTATCTTTATGATATTGTATCTCACTCAGCCATCCTGTTTCTGTTGCCTTTACTGACACAGAGCATTCCCCACAAAGCATAACTTGGAGACAACAATGTACTGCCAATGATTAGGGCTCGAGTTTGTCATTGAAAAGAAAACCAAGCCTGCAATGCTACTGTGAAAGCCAAGTGATCAGACAATGAAAGTGCACCATGGCATAATTGTCATACTTCAATGTCATGCCATACTTGGTACCCTAGAAGAGCAAATAGAGATGTGAAAATTTATTTCTTAGTATTTTTATTCTTAAAGTAGCACATTTTCTCCACTGGTTTCACCAAATATAGGTTGTTATACTACTAGACAGTTTGCTCTTGTATTTTCCTTCTCTTATGCCTGTAATCACTGCTTTCAATGAGTTACTGGGGATATTTTAAATTTTACTGCAGTAAAATCTTTGAGTATATCCAACTGAAACTTGGCAAAATCAAGGTTCTTTAAAGGGTCTAACCATTTCAGTTATTTTCATCCTCTTCTGTCAAAAGAAGAAACAAATAGACGAGCTTTCAAAAATTTTAAATTTCCCCATTAGAATTTCTTTTCTTTTTCTCCAGAACTGAATCTTAGATCTCCGAATTGCTCAGTTTGGGTTATATTGACTTAGTCTTCAACTCCTTAGTCTCCCATTTTGAATCAAATCAAGATGGATTTTCACTGATCTGTAATTTAGAGTCAATATCTGAGATGGGTAACTATATAAGTGTGATTAAGGGGTCCTTGGTGCTCTCTGAGCTCAGTTGTTTTCTTGCAAATGTTTCATTACCCAAATTAGATAACAACTAACATTGATTATGTTACCTATTATATATTTATATTTATTCTTTTTTATATAAAAATGTCTTCAAGAAAACAACTAAGCTCAGAAATCACCAAAGATCCCTCATTTCAACCTTGAGCTACAAATATTTTTCTTTTAGTGGTAAATGTGAGTAAATAAATAAATACCGATATTTGCACAGAAATTATCATAGTATTACTACTAGTATGCCTTTGAATTTCTTATGTTGTTCTTACAGATTTTTTTATGTGACTATACCTATTTTTATGGCTGGGCTCTGACTTGGAATGATCTATCACAGATATTTATTAGACTTACGTCGTACAGCTCTCTGATGTGTTCAGACCTCAAGGCAGCTAACAATATAAATAAAATCTTAAAAATATTTTTTGTGTCCTAGTTTCAGCAAAGGGAGACAACATTCAAGAAACTGGCAGGCACAATCTGGTCATGATGCAAACACTTGGGGGCAACTGGAAACTTCTCTGTGCAAAAATGGAAAAAAATGAACTTCTAATTTATGGCTTTGATGGTAAAACAAGATAAATTATAGAGAGAAAAAAGAGGATCATGATCATGATGTAACTTTAGAGAAAGAGTAAAATATGATTGCACTTATAACTGCTGTGGAGAATATCAGAAGCCACTTTTTTTCCTTTCATTTCTGCATTACTTTACTCATTTTGATCTCCTTTTTCCCGTTCCCTTTTTCTTCCTTATATTATAAAAATTATCAAGTACTTTACATCTAGTAGCAGGAGCCAAGAGCAAGAATACACGAAGCTAGATTCCAAATTTGCTTCCAGCGATGGAAGGCAATCCCTGCACAGATTAAATCCTTTTTCTGCCAAGTGTGCACAGCTGAGGCTTCTTTACTCAGTAGTTGCCAATAATGAAGCACTGGGCTTGCTTGCAGAGGGCTTGTTCACAAGGCACTTACTTTGACAGGGTGTAGGGTTCTCCGGCTGAGGGGGGGTTGCCTTGCTTCCTGGCACCTCTATTGGCTCAAGAAGGACCAGTGGTGTTGAGGAGGGACATGAGAGGATCTCAGTGTTAGATTCAGTGGCTGCACTGAATTATCTGCCCGCATCTTGGAGCCTGATGCTAAAGCTATGATACCAATAATGAAAATATTTTAAATTTAAAAATAATTAATAAAGAGAGATGGATAGGATTTTGAAGTGGAATCTTTTCAATAAAAGCTAGCAATTCTATCAGTCTTGCCTGCTTTTCTTTAGTGCACCATGAACCCTCCCTCAAAAAGATTCCCCATCCCCTAATGTGTGCAAGTGGAAGATGCTGGCATATACTTGTTGCGTTCTTGTCCTCCATTTTTTATTCTTACTTTGTTATTACTATTTCTGTGCATGCATCAGTGCCTTCAACATTCATGGCAACTACACAGTCCCTGCAGTTTTCTAGGAAACATTTTTGGAAGTGGTTTGCCATTGTTTTTTTTCCTTAGGACTAAGAGGGAGTGACTGCTCCAAAATCAACCAGTTGGCAGGGCAAGTTTAGATTTAGACCAATGTCTTTAACCACTACATCAAACTGGCTTTACATTATTGTTATTACTTATGGTAAATAACATGTCATTATTTATTTATAATTCTGAAACTAAATCAAAGTATAACTTCCTGGACAAATAATGTTTTTGGAGCTAAAGAAATACTTGAAGTTTATAGCCAAGTTTATTCTTTTTTTTTTTCCTGCTGTTTTTTTCTTTTAAATTCCATTGATTAGAATTTGTATTTTCTTTCACAATAGACATCCCAGATAGACAGCAACATCTTCCAAAAAGTTTTAGGAGAAAGATTGGCTAAAAGTACTTTCCTAAGATCCTAGCAGTATACCACATTGTTGTATTAGCAATTAATTTTTTGCAGGAATATACCAGGATACAGTAGAATATACCAGGTTTGTACACTTAAAAAAAATCTATTCCAGGACTCAAACACTTATGAAATGTGTCCTCAGTTACTTGCATTAAGGACAGACTCCAGGCCGGGTTAATATAGTGGCAATATCTCAACTTTCAATTATGTTTAACTGTATATAAGTCTTATGTTGACATTGAGAAGATCAAGCCAGAATCTTGCCATACAATATTTCCTTGGCTTTTCACTATGAGTTTAAAGCTTTTTGAAGCGATTATTAATCTCAGGATTAAATAAGGAAATCACACAGTTCAGTGGAGCTAAAAAATAGTCTTAGAATTATATGAGAGAGTTCTGAATTATTTGCAGATTGGTACTTAACAAACTAGCAATCTAAACCTATCCAATTTTTGCTTCTGCCTTCATTGCCTTATCTGAGTGATAAGTGAGAAACTGCATGATTTCATTTCTAATATTCATGAATGCAGGCAGTGAGCAAAAGAAACATCTCAAGGAATCCTCACTTCTTAGGCCTATTTCAGTTCCTCTGGATGTTTTTATCTAGATCTACATTTTTAAGATAACCTACCTCATTGAAATGTTCTGGAGCACCCATTGCAGATGATGAATTTCTTCACATTTTATGATGCATTTCTCAGCTTCCAAATTACATGGGAAATTATGCGTTAGGGGAAATTTCATATAAAAATAAATAGTTTCCCCAGTAATTATTGTAGACTAAATCAGAGTTGGGTAAAATGGAATATATAGAATTGGAAGTAGATAGATTTGTCCATTCCTTTCCAGAAAAAAGGGCAAAAAACCTGCTATTTTAATGCCATTGCAAAGGCACTTAAATGTATGATAAATCATGCCAGCAGCAATAGGAATTTAGAAATGGCTGCTTTGTCCATATATTTGCATATACTGGAAAATGCTCAGGTTATTTTTTCATAACTTTTATCAAAGCAAACTTGAATTAATACATATATATATAAATAATTAAAATATTATAGTAGTAGTATTTGTATAATGTGAATTACTTGCACAGAGTATTAATTGCTTGCATAGTGTTCTAGGAATTACGTTGCCCTAGGCAGGGCATTGTTTACTATATGCCCTTCCCATATACTATGTTATACCTCATTTGAGGTAGAATTGAACTCTTCATGGCTTCATTACACATACATGTATAATTTTTCATAGTATGGAAGTAGTTGTACATTTTAAAAAAGAACAGGTAAGAAGGCAGTTTTCCAGTTTAGCCTTTAGTCTAATTTTTATCCAAGCCCAACATCCCTAATATTTCTTGAGTGCTACTACATTCATTTATTTGCTACTGTCTTTATATTATATTTATTCTTTTTTATATAAAAAAGCCAAAACAATAATGCTATCCCAACAATGTGCTTTGAAAAGACAACTGGACTTTCTTTGTTTTTACTTGAAGACATTTTGCTTCTCATCCAATCTCATTTTCTTCTGTTCAGAACTGAAGAAGCTTTTTGGATGAAAGAGAAACTCCTTCAAGGAAAAACAAAGAAACCTCCATTTCAGTGGTGGGATTCAAAACTTTTTAATACCGGTTCTGTGGACGTGGCTTGGTGGGCGTGGCAGGGGAAGGATACTTTAAAATCTCAAGTCAGAGGTGGTATTTGCCGGTTCTCCGAACTACTCAAAATTTCTGCTACCGGTTCTCCAGAACTGGTCAGAACCTACTTAATATCACCTCTGTTCCAGTTGCCTTTTGAAAAAAAAACACCTTTGAGACAACCTTGACCTGGATAACTAAGAATCTCCATGTCCAATCGTGCTACAAAGCAAAATACAGCAATAAGGTGAAATGGAATGAAAGGAAGAAAGAAAGTTAAACATAAATATGAATAAACAATAGGGAAATGATTTTTATGTTATTGTGGTTGACAATGTGAGTGGGCAACATTCTTATTAACAGATGTTAAAAGTGAAATTGTTTTCTAAATCTGGGATTTAATTTCAGACTTTAAGAATGCATTGCAAGTGACAGAGGGAGATTGTTCACTTGAAAATGTAACTTTTTATACCCATTTCAGATAAAGAGAAGAGCTCTTTCATTCCAATAAGCACCTTTGAGATAATCTTGGTAAGCAAACTAATGAGTTTGCTTACCAAGATTATCTCAAAGGTGCTTATTCTTCAAGAGGCAACTCGACTGTGTTTACTTGGGGAAGAAGAAAATGTTTTGCTTCTCATCCAATAAGTTTTATCAGTTCTGATGGTGGGGGAATGGAAGAATAAGTTGTGACAGGTATTGATAATACTGATGCTGTTGATACCTGTCCTTCCATCTCCCTGCCATCAAAACTGATGAAGCTTCTCGGATGAGAAGTGAAATGTTTTCTTCTTCTTCTTCTTCTTCTTCTTCTTCTTCTTCTTCTTCTTCTTCTTCTTCTTCTTCTTCTTCTTCTTCTTCTTCTTCTTCTTCTTCTTCTTCTTCTTCTTCTTCTTCTTCTTCTTCTTCTTCTTCTTCTTCTTCTTCTTCTTCTTCTTCTTCCTCCTCCTCCTCCTCCTCCTCCTCCTCCTCCTCCTCCTCCTCCTCCTCCTCCTCCTCCTCCTCCCTTAAGGAAAAAGCAGTCCATTTGCCTTTTGAGAAAAACAAACAAACTTTCAGACAACTATGACCTGGATTACTGAGAACCCTCACAAATACCAAGATTATATTTTCCATTAAATTATATTTGAATATTCTTTCTTATTCATGTTTCATCTACATCCACCATCTTTAGGCATACTGAACTATCAGCATCTGTCATACAGTGCAGGTTATCACAGGTAAAAATCTAATAACATAACCTGGAAAATGAGAGATATGCAAAACTTGAAATCCCGCTTTTTCAACCGTTAAAGCAATCCCAGTCTTTATCAGGCTTGTACGCTTGCTTTCAAAACTGCTTCCAGCTATGTTGTACCTTTTTAAAAAGAACTTGCACAGGCTTACTGAAAAACTAATTGGCTTTCACCTAAGAAATTTATCTGACAGAAAGAAGGAGACACTTGTAATCACCCTTGTGTAGATATAAGAAGCTAATAAAGAGCCTAAAAAAAATAAAAATAGTACCACAAATTTGACTGAACCCACACAGCTTTCCAATTTTTAAAAACCTTGAATCTCCAAATACCTACTCAAGGGTCCTCTTTGTAGACTTCAGTTCAGCATTCAATACCATAATTCCAGACATTCTTCTAACTAAACTAAACCAGCTAGCGGTACTTGAACACACTTATAAGTAGATCATAAGCCTCCTAATAGACAGGAAGCAGCAGGTGAAACTAGGCAGAATCACATCTTAGGGGGCGCCTAAGGCTGTGTGATTTCTGATCTTCTCTTTTCCCTATATACCAATGACTGCATCTCAAATGATCCATCTGTTAAAATATTGAAGTTTGCAGATGATACAACAGTGATTGGTCTCATTCGAGACAATAACAAATCCACATACAGACAGGAGATTGTGCAACTTGCCTCATGGTGTGACTGGAACAATCTGGAACTGAACACACTCAAAACTGTAGCAATAGGAGAAACCCTCCCATACTACCACCTCTTACAATACTAGACAACACAGTATCAACAGTAGAGATCTTCAAATTACTAGGTTCTATCATATCACAAGATCTAAAATGGACACCTAATATCAAAAACATCATCAATAAAACACAACAAAGAATGTTCTTTCTGTGCCAAGTCAGAAAGCTCAAACTGCTCAAGGAGCTACTGATACAGTTCTACAGAGGAATTATTGAGTCTGTCATCTGCACCTCTATAACTGTCTGATCCGGTTCTGCAACCTAACAAGACAGACTTCAGAGAGTAATTAAGACTGCAGAAAAAACAATTACTACCAACCTGCCTTCCATAGAGGACCTGTATTCTGCACAAATCAAAAAGAAGGCTGTGAAAATATTTACAGATCTCTCACATCCTGGACATAAACTGTTTCAACTCCTACCCTCAAAACAACGCTATAGAGCACTGCACACAGAACAACTAGACACGAGGACAGTTTTTTCCCAATCACCATCACTCTGCTAAACAAATAATTCCCTCAGTCCTGTTCAACTATTACAAAGTCTGCACTACTATAACTGTTAAATCCTGCCATCATTCCTTATTACCCATCCCTCCCACTTGTGACTGTATGACTGTAACTTTGTTGCCTGTATACTTACGATTTATATTGACTGTTTCCTAGTATAATTGATTGCTTATTGTACCCTATGACTATCATTAAGTGTCATACCTTATGATTCTTGACTCTTGATGAATGTATCTTTTCTTTATGTATACTGAGAGTATTTACACCAAGACAAATTCCTTGTGTGTCCAATCACACTTGGCCAATAAAGCATTCTATTCTATTCTAAAACCTCAGTTTCAAAGATAGTTTAATTCATTGTATTTTTCTGATAATGTTTTCTTTAAAGTTGAATTCTTTACTTTGTTAATAAAGACATTTGAAAATTTTATACTGTTATTTTTTTTAAAAAACTATTTATTTACTGCCTTGCCAGATTTGTATTACTCACCAGTTTAAAGCACAACTCTGTGCAACTCACAACAATTTTTCCTAGTGCTCCAAACTTGATTGGAGCAGCTTTGTAGCTTGTCTAGACTAAGAACCATTTCTGATCACTCACTACTATTTAAATACCCTTAATTTATATGAAAAGGATGGTGTGGGTTTTTTTGTTTTTGTATTTTGTAATTTGTTACATTGAACTGGTATTTTAAGATATGTTCACTGATCTGGAGAGGTCTGTCTTAAGGGTTCTTAATTCCTTTTTTAAGTTTTACCTTCTTTAATGTTTTCAATACTATTACGCAATTTGACTAGCTTAGTTGCAGCTTGATTTCCAAATAATTTATAAAACAAATGTCAAGATTCCATTTAAGCTCTGATCTATGGGTTTGACTTTGAAAAACCTGTCAATGATACATATGTGATGGGAAGATTTACTTCTAAGCAGTGTGTGTGTGTGTGTGTGTGTGTGTGTGTGTGTGTGTGTGTGTGTGTGTAAAAAACGAATTGCACTCTAAGTTAGTAAGGTAAACAATTTACATGCCAGATAATACCTGGAGACATGGACAGAACTTTCAACATCAAATCTAGAGTAAAAGTAAGGCTTCCTTCCTGCCCTTTAGTCTTATTATTTTAAGAATTTAACTATATTTGCAAAATAAGTTTGGCCTAAAGTTAGAAATAAATATGTGTCCTTTGTGCTGGCTTGGTGAATGCAGTTCATGAAGCCTTCTTCAATGAAAAAAAATTCTCATTCTTGTCTAGCTGTACAAATTCCCATGCAATTAGCCACCTATATGTAGGAGCTTTTGGCATTAAGTAACTCTGCAGAAGTATATTTTGTCTTTCTCATATTTACATTTGGTCATTATGAATGACACACTTCCTCTTCCAATTGTATGGTATTGAAAGCAAAATAAAAATAAAAATAGTATATTTTTAATTTGAATATTCTTTGAAATATTGAAGTTATAAAGGACTTGGAACATGCATGCTAGCTCAAAGATTATTCCATCTACTCAGCCAACTGTTTTTCATTCTTCTAAGACAAGGAGTCTCACTCCCTCTACATCTCTTTGTCTGTCTACTTGTTCACAAACAGCATACTAAACGTTTATGAGACAGTTGGGCTTTGTTCTCTATAAGGTATTTTGTGCCTCAGAGACAATACCATTTGCTTTGCTGAAGCATAGCGGTGATGCAATTCACAACACTGAGACACTGTGCATCATTTCTAAATCACCGCTGGCTACTGAAAGTGTCAGAAAAGGGATATGAAGTGAAACTACTGTATATTCTGGGTATTCTTTCTTTGCTCTTTAGAAGTAAGGGCTTCAAAGTTTTCATGATGCCCCTTCAAAGGGATACTTTGTTGAAAGCATTGTAAATGCAAAGCACACTTCCAAAATTTTTGCACAGCTCAAATAGACGCTTATAATTTAAACATATGTGTGCCATGCAAAAAACAAAAACAAAAAACAAAACAGATAAGGATGGGGAAAAACACTGGTTCACACTTGACATCATGGAATATGAAATCAGACATTCAAACTATGTTCCACTACATCTGGGATATTGTTCTGACCTAGGCTTCTTCAAAAAGCACTAAGCAGACTCTTTGTCCTGGAAAAAAAAAACCTTTTATTAAACAAAGGTGAGTTTCTTGCATTCACATTCAGCCAAAGGCCTGGCAAACAGTCTTTCAAGGGTGTATTTAGGAGCACAGGCCTTATCTAGCTTGGAGAGCTGTCAGGTAACTATTTTCAAATGCAGTGCTGACAAGGAAGGACTTGGCACAGAGTCTCTGGGATGCATAGACAGATCTTCACACTGCTGAAACGAACAAATTGTTTCCTTCAAAAGCCCCCTCCTCTTTTGCTCCTCTTTTAATCCCTATGGGAGGGGCCATTCACTGTCCACCTGTGGCTTTACTCCCAAGTCTACTCTTAGTTCATAATTGTTCTTTCTTTTGGCGGCTCTGCGCATGCGCAAGTGGGAACCGGCTCCAGCTGCTCCCCCGCCTCCCTGCTGTCCAACTCTGAAGGCAGCTGATAACTGCCAGACTGCCCTGGCCACATCTCTGCCTCAGATACAGAACCCTCGTCTGAGCCTTCCTCAGCCTCCAGGCCTGGCCCCAGGTTCCTCCCCAACCTCCTCACTGTCCAACTCTGCTGCCAGCTCTGCTAGCCACCAGCGGGCCACAACAGATATTTCCTAGCATGTCAATGGAGATTCTCCATAGTTCTAAAGAACCAAAACATCTTCAAGCAAAAACAAAGAAAGTCCAGTTGCCTTTTGAAAAAGCACCATTGGGATCTCCTAGCATGGGTGGAGGAAGGTGGTAAAGAAACAATAAAATGTTAGGCAGAGATTTTCTTTGTAAAGGGCTTTAAAAAAAAAAAGTAACAAACAGATGTTGTAGATTTTGCCACTAAAGTGAGGGAGGAGTTAAGAGACTGACTAGCCTGGAGTCCCTGAAGGAAAGGAAGCAATGGAAACATGACCTTCACCCTATTTCCTTGGAGTGCTTTTGTGATTGTTCTCAAGAGAGTGCAGTTAGTCTGGCGAGATTCTTAGAAATAGGTGAGTAGAAATAAATATACCTCTCTGATTAGCTCACAATGTCTGGTTCCTTAACTTTGACACAGATGATACCAAAATTGTTTGAGATTCTGGATAATAGACAATACTTGATTATGGCCAAGTATTCATACTGGAAGAAGCATCTTCCCAATCCTATCTGCTGGATTTGGGAAACCATGCATCATTTTAACTGATTTCTCTGTATCCAGAGTTATTTATTTTCAATTTAATATTAGTTTTCCCACTTTTTTTAACACAAAATTTACTAGTGTTACTTGTGATAAATTTGCTACTCCCAATAATTCAAGATGTTTCAAAAGTCAATAACATTCTAAGTCAGTGATTCCAAACTTTTCCAGTTCTGTACACTGAGAAGGGGGAAGGGAGAGAGAATGGTTTTGCATAAGCAGTAGGTGAGCACATGCAGTTCCATTTGTGCAAGCGATGGAGAGATGTGCCTGCTGGTTGCACAAATGGAGCCGTGCTTGCCCACTGTTAGTTTGCCCGATGTATGTGGTGGGGCAGGCGGTGCAAGGGATTTCATATACTCCTTGGTTTTCTAACTTGATTTTGTCTTTAGGGTTTCTTAGGATGGTGGATATTTTTCTGTTTGTGCAGAATGCTGTTTTAATGTTGTGTTTTTGGAGGATCTTGCTGATTTTGTCTGTAGATTTTGTCTTTTATATATGGGAGGAGGGCTTTGCCGTTCTCTTGTTTTCTGTCTTGGATTTTGGTTGGGGTTTGTTTTTGGATTAGGTGGGTAATCTTCTTTCTTTGGAATCCATTGGCTGTTAGTACGTTAGTGAGAGTGTGTAGTTTGGTTTTTAGGTGTTGTTCGTCGGCTAAGCATTTTGTTCTGGAGATGAGTGTCTCGGCTACGGAATTGATCTGTGCTGGGTGGTGGTGTGAGAGTGCATGTAGATAGCGGTTTGTATGTGTTTTCTTCTGGTAGATGGTGTGTCCTAGGGAGCCATTGGATTTTTTGTATACTAAGACATCTAGGAAGGGAAGTTGATTGTTAGCTTCTGTTTCCATGGTGAATTGTATTTTGGGGTGTAGGCTGTTGAGGTGTGTGAGGAAGTTGTTCAGTTTTTCTTTCCCGTGTGGCCAGATTATGAAGGTGTCATCTATGTATCTGAGCCAGAGTTTGGGTTTGTGATCATATTTTTCTAGAGCTTGTGTTTCAAAGTGTTCCATGTAGAGGTTTGCAATGACAGGTGAGAGGGGTGATCCCATGGGTGCTCCTTCTATTTGTTTGTATTTTTGTCCGTTGTAGGTGAAGTATGTATTGGATAGGCAGTGGTTGGTCAGATCTAGGATGTGCTTGGGGGGGGGTTGTATTTGTTTTGGATGGTTGTCAAGGCTTCTTTTATAGGCACCTGGGTGAAGAGGGAGATGACATCGAAGCTCACTAGTAGTTTGCTGGGTTGTAAGTTTTGTTTCTTTATGATCTCGATGAACTGGAATGAGTTTCTTACGTGTGAGTTGATGGATTCTGCATAGGGCTGTAGTTGTTTGGCAAGAAATTTGGCTAGGTTTTGAAGAGGTGAACCTATGGAGCTGACTATTGGTCTAAGTGGGTTTCCTTCTTTGTGTATCTTGGGGAGACCATAAAACTTAGGGCATCTGGATGATTTCTCTCTGGGTATGATTCTTTGCTGGATTTCTTCGCTGATGGGGGAGGCTTTTACTTTGGATCTGGTGGTTTTTTCTAGGTAGGTGGTGGGATCTGTGTTTAGGGGTTTGTATGTGGGGTCTTGGAGTAGGTTGGTTAACTTGGTTTGGTAGTCAGATGTGTTCATAACCACTGTCGCATTGCCATTGTCTGCTGGTAGGATTATTATGCAGTTTGTTCTTCTTTGGATAAGTTGCTTTTGGGTGGTTTGCTAGTGCAGAGGATGTTGGTGATTTCAAGTCTGATTCTGTTAGCAATATATATATATATATATATATATATATATATATATATATATATATATATATATATATATATATATATATATATATATATATATATATATATATTCAAAGCATTGTATAAATATATAGCATTTAATGAAAAAATTTTCCCCATGTGTTTTTTGACTGACCTCAGAAGAATGGAAGACTGAAT
Source organism: Notechis scutatus (assembly GCF_049901735.1). Classification (NCBI taxonomy): domain Eukaryota; kingdom Metazoa; phylum Chordata; class Lepidosauria; order Squamata; family Elapidae; genus Notechis; species Notechis scutatus. The sequence continues at coordinate 42,809,700 of NC_142010.1, forward strand.
CAACCTTGAGCCCTATCAAGGTAAAACTCCAGGCTGTGTGCAAAATCAGCCTGCAATAGCACTTAGACTTATATATAACTTTTCAGTGCTTTACAGCCCTCTCTAAGCAGTTTACAGAGTCAGCATATTGCCCCCAACAATCTGTGCCCTCATTTTACCCACCTCAGAAGGATGGAAGGCAGAGTCAACCCTGAGCCTGGTTAGATTTGAACTGCCAAATTGCAGGCAGCCGGCAGACAGCAGATGTAGCCTATAGTACTCCACTCTAACTACTGCACTACTGTAGCTCTTACATATACACACTCATACACATGTACAGACAGTATGAATGTCTGTACATGTGCAATTTAGTAATTTAATTTAATCAGTAATTTAAAAAATAACAACAGGTGTTTAATTAATCAATTAAATTTTTGTATAGGCAGTCCTCAGCTTGTGATTACTTTTTTAATGATGATTCAGTTATGATGGTCTCAGAAAAAGTGATTTATGATCTGTTCTTATAGTTATGATTTTAAGTCATAAAGTCACACCACCTCTGTAGTCACAAGATCATAATTCAAATGCTAGGTCACTGGGCTTGAATTTACAATTTGTTGCAGTCTGAAGTCATGTGATTGCAATAATGCAACCTTCTCAATTGGTTTCTGATTTCAACTGGGGTAGGCAGATTATCTTAATGACCACTGCAAAACAATGCCAAAAAATTGAGTCTGATCATGTGATCCTTGACTTAGACTGCAACAATTCATGATTATAATCTTGGGCTCAATTAGAGTCATAAATTGAGGACTGCTGTATTCTTCAGTTTCAAGAGAGAGAGAGAGAGAGGGAGGGAGGGAGGGAGGGAGGGAGGGAGAGAGAACATGTCATTTCAGAACAGGCCATTTCTCTATTTTCAAGTTGATAAGATTCCATAAACAGCGAACAGCAAAGTGATAAATAGGTCTGAACCCTAATTGATCTCAATGCAGAAATCTATTTCCTGCAAATTATTTGTAACTATACAGTCTTTAGTCATGTGAATCACTTCCTGGGTGACTGAGAGGAGTTGTTCGAAACCCAAAAGTTGCTGAATAAAGAAGAGGCATACTTCTGCTTCTTTCAATCCATCTGATGCCTGACCCCTTTGTGGAGATGCATTTATCATCCCTTGGACTACATCAATCAATTTTATTAGGTAGATCAAATCAATCTTGAAGGATAGCTTCAAGACTCAAAAGTTTAAATTAATCTCACAAAATATGACCAGATATCATTTAGATGCCTCAATCAAAGTTGTGTTAGCTGAGGCATGACATGTTGATAAGCTATTTTATCCTTAAAATGCTTTGCAACATGTCATTGTAGGTTGTCTATGTGCTTTGCCACAGTAGGTTTTTGTGGGCACAACAGACATAAAAACCCAAGTAATGTTTGGCTAAACCCAAATCCCAAGTAGTGCTTATTTCTTTTTTTATAAGATTTTTAAGGTTTTTCTTCCCCTCGGTATCGGCATTGAAAGATAACAGTTCAGAAATTTGTTCTAATTTGTAAAAACAAAATTTGCTGATTTTAGGAGCTCTCTGTCATGAAAAACCTTCCTTTTGTCTCTTCCAGATTGATAATATCACATGTCACAGAGTCATTTCTTTATAGATAGCTACTGATGAATATGAGCACTTTGCAAGTGTATCTTTTATCTTTTTCGCCTCTCCAGTACTAACTTTTCCAGATTCTCTACAAGTTGTTCTTACCCATTCCCTACCTTTTGGTCTATAATCTATTTCAGAATGTTGTTTATTTATAGGATTGATGCACTGTTCTTATTTTTTTTAAAAAAATATTATGGCACTTGTAATGAATAATAAATTAGAGCAAAGTAAAAATAATGTATAGAATGAATTAAAATTGCCATCTTGATTTTTTGACCCCTGTGCCTGGTTCTGCTCTGGTTTATCAGTACATATTCTTGTATACATCTGAAACTATTCAATTAATATGTCTAAGTATCAATGGAGAGAGAGAGAGAGAGAGAGAGAGATGGTATTCAAATTATTTTACCACTGGTTCTGTGAGCATTGTTTGGTGGGCATGGCGTGGCTTGGTGAGTGTGGCAGGGGAAGGATACTGTAAAATCCCCATTCCTTCCCCACCCCACTAACCAGCTTTCCAGCTCTGTTCTCCTGTTAATCAGCTAATCAGCTGGGATTTGGGAGGCAGAGAATAGATGGGGGCAAGGCCAATCTGAAGTGGTATTTGCCAGTTCTCTGAACTAATCAAAATTTCCGCTACCGGTTTTCCAGAACCTGTCAAAACTGGCTGAATACCACCTCTGAACACGGATTCTAAAAGATAATATTTCTCCATTTCATGAATCATGATTGCATGTAAGGAAGAATCATTTAAATCACAGTGATGGAATCAAGTAAATTAGAAGTGAAAAGAAAAGAATGGTGAACTTACAATTAGTGAACTAATTAGTGAAGTAAAAAAAAATAAGCTTTAGTGCTCTTCATAGTTGCATTATAGCTTTTTAGATTAGATTCTCTAATCATAGCAGAAATCTTCTATGTGAGCGAGATGACTTTCCCCTTCTTTTGACCCACTGCTTTGATTCCACTTGAGACTGCGCTTGAGACTACGTTGTGCTTTAGTAGAGATAAGGACCTGCAATATAGGACAGGTGGGTGAAAAGGGATCCTTATCTCTAGCAATCCATTTTATGAAAAGCCGCCAATAAGAAATCAATAAAGGTAGCTTTACAATATGAGTAAGTGGTACATCGATCAAGTGCCGTTGAAGGACTGAATGTCTGAGCAAATCAGATGACTTGTAAGCTTAAACTAAAAAAATGCTGGATAGTGAAGAGATATAATTTTGTTTTCACAAAGCAGTTATGGGAACAGCTAAGTGCAAATGTTAAAATCACAGCCTGAAAACATATAATCAGAATTCTAAATTGTGTTTTGAACTAGATATGGCCTGTCTATCTATCTATCTATCTATCTATCTATCTATCTATCTATCTATCTATCTATCTATCTATCTATCATCTATCTATCTATCTATCTATCTATCTATCTATCTATCTATCTATCTATCTATTTATCATCATCTGACTATTTCTATCTGTTTAGATTAGAATAGAATAGCATTCTTTATTGGCCAAGTGTGATTGGACACACAAGGAATTTGTCTTGGTGCAAATGCTCTCAGTGTACGTAAAGAAAAGATACATTCATCAAGAGTCAAAAATCATAAGGTACAACACTTAATAATAGTCATAGGGTACAATAAGCAATCAAATCATACTAGGAAACAATCAATATAAATCGTAAGGATACAAGCGACAAAGTTACAGTCATACAGTCATAAGTGGGAGGGGATGGGTGATAAGGAGTGATGAGAAGGTTAATAGTAATAGAAGTGCAGACTTTGTAAATAGTTGGACAGTGTTGAGGGAATTATTTGTTTAGCAGAGTTTGGGGGAAACTGTTCTTGTGTCTAACTGTTCTGATGTGCAGTGCTCTATAGCATCGCTTTGAGGGAAGGAGTTGAAACTGTTAGGGATAACATTGTTTACCCTAACTGGTTTGGGTAAAAATAATAAATAAGGTATCATGGTTTGTTAGTTAAAGTGTGTGTAACTTTAACTGCAAGAATGTAATTAAGGGTGTGGTTGTAAAAGCGTTATATAAGAAGTGAGGCAATAGCAGCTCGCTCTCTTTGGCTTACTGATCCCTAATTACTGGATGGATTGATGACTGCGTTCTTGCTGGAACGGGGAGAGAAAAAGGAGTGTTGATTTTTCTCAACGGAGAGAAGATAAAGATTGGACTGATTTATTGTAAGTGTACTGACATTGGCTATTCAACACGGACTTTGCAAATAGAGTATCCCCGACAAGACTTGACTGAAATGATATATGACTAATGGACCGTTTATTTTGACTATGCTATAATTCTTAAATGGAATAAACTATATTTTTGATAGCACAGGTGTATCTGTATTTTTACTGCGTGTTAACTAGAAAACTTATCTCACACATTTACCTGTCTTCCTATCTGACTTCGCTGCACATTCTGTTTAGTTTGTTTTCCTTAACACCCGTTGGGGAATCCAGGCTTAACAGAAACAATTTGTGTCCAGGATGTAAGGGGTCTGTAAATATTTTCACAGCCTTCTTTTTGACTCGTGCAGTATACAGTATATAGGTCTTCGATGGAAGGCAGGTTGGTAATAATTGTTTTTTCTGCAGTCCTAATTATCCTCTGAAATCTGTGTCTGTCCTGTTGGGTTGCAGAGCCAAACCAGACAGTTATAGAGGAGCAGATTATTTATCATCTATCTTTCATCTCATATCTCTTTCTCTTTCTGTCTTTCTCTCTCTCTCTCTCTCTCTCATCTATCATTATCTATCTTTCATACAATTGGTGATTTAGATTTGCAAACATTTGTTTTCCTCTTTCCCATTTTAGTCTTTCCTAGTATCTGTATTTTTCTTACCCTTATATATAATAAGAGACTATTTTTTTAAATTGGGCTACCGCTCAATTAAATTGAGCTACCGCTCAAAATCGTGCCATTAGATGGGATTCAGAAGGAATTCATCTATTGAAGGAATAAAACTTTGAATCCAACCTTTGATGCATATTTGTGTCCCAGCTTTATATGCTTCTTTTTAACAGTTTGCCTTCTCTAAAAAAAAACTAATGACTTGAATGGCATGGAAATTATACCTTTATGCTTGTCTCCCATAATGTAGGATTATTTAAATTTTTCCATCTTTCATAACATCAAAACTACAATTTAGTAGCAATTTTGGGGGATCTTAGATGTTTCATCAAAGGCTTTTGGAGAGTGCATGCAGCCCTGTAATGCTATGCTCTGCACTTTTGAGATACATATAATTAATGTATATGAGGCGAGATTAAGAGATGTACAACATATGTTAATTTGTCCCCATATTTTGTCCACCTATTTAATTTCAAATCAACAGCTGTTTGTAGCATCAAAAGTGTTTCTTTAGGTTGATTTATGTGTCAAAGTAATAAAAGTAATTTAAGAATACTGGAATGGGTAAGAATTTTTGGTTCCACCAGTGAAATCATTAAATTTATTAGTTGAAGCGCATTATCTGGATCCTGTCAATCAGGATTTAAATCTGAATATGGCATGGAAATGGCATTGGATGCACTATTGGCTTGAGTAGGATGGAGTTGTGCATCCATCCTTGCCCTATTTGACTTTTGGGCAGGCTACAATACCATTGGCCATGGTGTCCTTCTGGATCAATTCAAAGCATTGGAGGGTAGATGGACAAGGTGTTGTGCTGGTTCATCTCCTTTCTCTGGAGTTGATTCCAGTCAGTGGGGTGAGAAGGGAGAGTGTGCTCTCATCTTCTACAATGTTGATGTGCTACAGGATACAGTGCCCTTTTCCTCTTCTAGTCAATATCTACATGAGACCCCTGCATGACCTCATCCCATGTAAGATATCAATAGGATGCTGATAATACCTAAATATACATATCTACCTTGATGAACTAAGCAATGTCATGGATGTCTACTATTATGGTATGTGCTTAGCTCTTTAGTAACTGTGTCTGCAACCAGCACACTAGTTTTGAATTTAAAGTCCTATATGGCATGGGGCTGGGTTATCTACTGCCCTATTATGCCTAGCCACCCCACCAGATCCAGCAGAACAAGCATGTTATGGGTCCCATCAGCTACAGAGCTCCATTTGGCTGGTGCTAGGTGGTGAGCCTTTACTGTTGTAGCCTCTTTTTTATGGAACATCTTCTACCTCCCAAAGTGAGGCTATTTCCATCCCTATTGAGTTCTCAGAGTCCCTGAAAACCTATTGTGCCAGGCCTGGGGATCCTGGCAAAATTCTGAGCTGGCTCCATTATTATTAATAATATGTGTCCTTTCCCTAATATTTATTCTTTTTTAGCCCTGTGGTTTTTAAATAGATTTTTAAAATAATAATAATAATAATAATAATAATAATAATAATAATAATAATAATAATAATAATAATAATAATAATATTTTTGTATATTTAATTGTTTTTAGATTTGTTGTATGCCACCCAGAGTTTTGTGTTCATATAAACCTGATAAATAAATGGGGAAGGCATTTCTAAAAGTTTATTCTTTTCATCTCAGTACTAATAGTGAACTTTATGAGGAAAAAAGAAGTGATTCAGAATCTAAGTAGAAAGAACTTGCAATATATTCAGATTGAAGGTAGAAGTAAATACCACTTTCTCTCATTGGTTATTTGCAGAGTGGGGGGATGCAATGTAATAAACTACATTATGGGCTCAATCTTTTCTACTATTGAACATAATGATTAGGTATGTCCTGAATGTGATTTTCCATCAAAGTGTGTCCTTTACCCAGCCATTACTGTTCAGGAATAGTCCATTATCTTTCAAAAGTACATCATTCAATTTGTGTTATCTTTTAAACTAATCAATTGCTGTGGTGTTTTCCATTTCCATTTGCCACAGTGCAAAGAATTTTACTCATATGGTTTTTCAATGGAATTCGTCTGCTGCTTACAGGAAAGGAAATACTGATTTTAATAGGAAATATAGCCTTGAAAGAATTTACCAGCAATGTGACATACAAATGTATAGGAAATAGTTTAACGTGATGTAAAATATTACAAAAATTATTTGAGCTTTTACTTGCAAGCTAAGTAATTAGTTCATTTTAGATATTGCAAGAAAAGCAAAGTATTCAGAGAAGCTTAGAATGAAGATATATGATAAAGGTCCAGTATATATTTTTGTTACTTTTACATTATATTACATTATAATATATTAATATAATGTGGTTAGATTATAATTATATATTTATAAGTATGCATATAGATAACATGTTATAATAATATATACTACATAATATAATAATTTATACTATATATTATAATATTAAATTTATTATGTTAAAATGTAATATTATTAAAATAACATATATTTTATAATATTTATTTAATATATTTTGCATCATATTATGTTATATATTTTATATTACTTTTTATACATAATAGAAAATCCAGAAGCTAAGTATTCATTGTATAAAGATATATATAATAAATGTTTGTAAAATATTTATTTATTTATTTTGCATTTTTTGATGCCAATCTCTACACAAGGTAACTCTTGTCCAGAACAGTCAATAGATGAGCATACATTGACCACTAGACAATGTATAGTTGAATTATGCTAAAAACTTGGTAATGCTAAAACAACTTTAAATGAAATGAATGACAGTGGGTACATTAACACTGTACATTAATATAGGCAATTTGATAAAGAAGAATAAAGTGGAGAAATTAAAATTCAGGGAGTAAGTCATAATCTTATTTTTGAGCGATGGCACACTCTTTGATGGAGAAAGGGCTTTTTTTTTTTTGTCTTCATTTAATCCAATTTTTTTATATGTTCAATAAAATTAAGAAACAGAGATGAGCACCACCTCCTAAAATTGGACACAACCGGACAGTGGAAACCTTTACTTCAGGCCTGTCAAACTGGCAGCCTGCGGGTCTGATGTGTCATGGCTAGGCCACACCTACCCTGGATCTGCAAAGGCAAAAAATGTTGCAATACTTCACAATATGTTACGTGATGTGACACCCATGCACGGTGTTCTCAATTTTGTAGTAGTAACATCAGTCATTTAATGATTGCAATTGGTTCTGACAATTCTATCATTAAGAGTAATGGTCACCAAGTGAACGCATGACTGAGAAAGAGGGAGAAAGAGACACTGCAAAAAACAAATAAACAAACAAACAAAATCCTATTTGCTGGTATTTTATTTAGGTAAAGTTTTCTGTACAGTGTCTGGTGCCTGATTCCTTTTTCCCCTCTGTTTTGTATCTTCACATTTGGAAACTATGTTTTTATTTATACCTATTATCTTGTAAGCAATTGACAAAAATAAATAAAATAAATAAATAAATAAATAAACAAACAAACAAGCCATTTCCTCATGAACTACATTTCTTCACAGTGCAGAGCTTCCCTAAAAACTACTAGCCAGAAAATTAACAACTTCAGCTCTGTGCTCTTGATCAGTTAATTAGAACCCTCCAGCTATCTGTAGCTGCTGCTTGAACTGGCCTGATTTTAATCAGTTTCACGCTGAAGTTTTTTGAATAGACGAATGTTATCTATTTCTTATAGAAAAAGCACAAGAGAAATGTACATACATAAGATTTCCATTTAGTTCAGCACAAAGGAGTTCAGCTCCTTGCGATGAATAAGATTGCAAAACATGAAAATAGAATTTTTGAGTGTTGCATCCATTATTTCATGAACATACTTAATAATGGGTCAACCTCCTTAAAACAAAGAGTAAAAAAAGATGCATTGAGTATTAGCAGGCATTGTTGGATGCAAACAACTATAGTCACATGTGAATAGCTGAAGTCAATAAGTCCCAAAGGTGCTTTTTCAAAAGGAACTGGACTTTCTGGGTTTTCTTTGAAGACATTTCGCTTCTCATCCAAGAAGCTTCTTCAGCTCTGGCTAGCTGGTGGGGAATCCCACCATCAGAGATGAAGAAGCTTCTTGGATAAAAAGCAAAACATCTTCAAAGAAAAACATAAAGTCCACTTGTCTCTTGAAAAAGCACCTTTGGGACAATGGATGACTGAGAATCTCCATAGACACTGAAGTCAATAATTATTGTTTAATATACAAGAGTCTCACCTGACTGCTTATTCTCTACTGGGATGTAAGGCCTTTTGTGGCTCTTAGATGAGGTCATGCCTTTTGCAGCTAGGCACTAATTCCAAGCTATGCCATCAGTATTCAAAATGACATGTTTCATTCAATGTGAAATATATGGTATAAAGGTATGCTAATTCAAGGATTTCCCCTATAGGTATGCAAAATATCCACACAGACTTCCCAGCAGATTTTTTCACAGGAAAATAGAGGACACATTTCCAAAACGTATGAACAACAATAACAAAAATGATGAAAATTCCTTCCAGGATACTTCAAAAGGACAAAAAAAATGTAGGCAATCGAATTATTCCACTGTGTGTCTGTTAAAGGGATGAGGTGACTCTTTTAAGTTCTCCAGAACCGTTTTTTTTCATGGTACTCTGTTTAAATAAAGTTCTTGCTTACATTTCCAGGAAGCTGTTTACAATCCAAAACTAATACAGAAACATCAGTAAACTAATCCAAACAGAGACCTGTTAGAAATCACAAAGCAATTAGCAAGCTTTCAAGTTTCAAAGAACTGTACCACAGGATTAATGTTAAGCAAAACAAGCAATCAAAGAGAAAGCAAACAAAAAGAAGAAAGGAAGCGGGGGGAAGCAGTGCAAAAAAAAAAAATTGCACACACTTTTTAGAGACATAAACAACCTGGAATCTCCACATGCAAGTTGGGAAGCCATATAAATGTCATACATAAATAAATATAAATAAAATAATCTCTATAAATCCCCCTCATCAATTTTGTTTTATATCAAGCTTAAAGATATTCAGCTTTTCTGAAATTTAAAATTAGTTTATTGCTTACTTGCTTGACCCTAACAATTTTACTGCTCCTTAACTACTTTGTAAATAGTATCTAGGTATTAATTTCTATGAGACAATATAGAAGACAACCAAATCAAAAGGGCATGATCCAACCCCAACAAAATATTAAGAAATAACAACTTAATGACAGTTAAAATTATATACAAAAGGAATAATATCAAGCTTTCTTCATTAATGCCATAGTACAGAGGGATGGTAGACCAGCTAATATAAGCATTGCATGAAAAAAAAATGCCCCTCAGATTAGAGAAAATATCTCTAATGTCTTCATGCATATTGTTGAAAAGTTAAATAGAAGGATTTTTATTCCTATGGGCATATCTGGAATTTTGAGAATCTGTAATCAGCAGTTTTACAAAATGGCTATCCTGAAATACCCTTTATCAGAAGGCAGTCCCTATATCCTGTCTCCCACCATAGCTCACCGTTACTTTTTTTTTTTTTTCATAACTGGAATGATCTCTAAACAATAGCAACAGCAATAGCACTTAGACTTATATACCGCTTTACAGTGCTTTACAGCCTCTCTAAGCAGTTTACAGAATCAGCATATTGCCCCCAACAATTTTACCCACCTTGGAAGGATGGAAGACTGAATCAACGTTGAGCTTAGTGAGATTCAAACTGCCAAATTGCAGTCAGCCAGCAGTCAGCAGAAGTACTGCACTCTAACCACTGGGCCACAGAGGATCATAAACAAGATACTATACTGGTTACAGGGTGGAGAAAAAAGGTGATAACTCCAATATAGCATCAAATTCCAGATTCAAAACTTTCAAGACCTGCCTGGATAGATACATCTACTAGTTTTGCTCTCTTGGTTTCATATGAAAGGCATTACTAACCCTATTCCTTTTCACCCAGTTTATGGAGGGATTTGCAAATTTGGTTAGCTGAATTAAAAGCAAAGAAACAAAATGATGTTCAGCAGCTTGAGCAAGACACCAAATACTGCAAAATAATTCACTTCTTGCTCATTAACACATGCTATGTCTTAGTTCCAGCAGAATTTCTCTATCCTCAACTTTGGTATCGGGAGCAAAGGTAGGAAATAAAAGGAGCTGCCACCAACAAAGTATGAAACTAAGAATGAAAAGTTGTCGCAGTTTGATTCAGGCTCACAAAAACTCAAAAGCATGAAAAAGAGAAGCAAACTAACTGTAACAAGAAACAGTATATTAATTATATATTAAAACTAGCATATATTAAAAAATCACCAAGTGTTTTTTTTTAACTCTGAGGATGGTAGGAAATCAGTGCAGGACTTTGATCAATTTAGAAATGGAACAAGCTGGAGGGTCAAAGTGACACATGTAGGAGGACTTGTCCTGCTACTTGAACATCAGAGATCTTTTGTCTTTTCCAGAAAATAGTCTCATCTGCTGTGGAAGAGGAAAAAAAAAACTTAGATATTTATTATGGCACTGACGTGGTAAACAAGCGAGTGTTTTTCATCTGATGAAGTATTATTTTCAGCCATAAACTAAGAGAAAGGCGGTGGAGAGAAGACTCATTAAATTCAGATGTCTGTTACAATGATGCTAAAAGTAAAATCAACATTGATTGTTTAAAACAAATTAACTCTGACTGAATTATATGAGTAAAGGAAAACTTACATTTCCCATGAATTGTGATTGAATGATCTCAGAATATTTACAAGAACTCAAGGTTTAAAATAAATCAGCTGTCAAATGTGGGAAATCAGGAATCTAGGCAGGTCAGATGAATATATATGAATATAAGGGTTTATTGCAAGTTTAAACTCTTTAGAATAATCTTGACTACTAATAAATAAACTGGACTACTACTTACTTTCAAAGCAAATTGGAGGTAGATAAGAGTCAATGGAATTAGGACACGGTTTGAAGGACTTCGGCGACAGACAGAAATCCACGATCATGTGCGGTTTCTGTCTGGGCTCGCCGCTGGAGCTCCCCGAGCCGGCTGGTTTTGGGGCTAAGCCACCCCGTAGAGGTGGTGAAGAGGGGGGAGACTGCCAGCAGGGTTGAGGAGAGCCACATCTCTCCTCCTCAGCTGGCCATTACTCCCTTTCCCAAAGGCAGTTGCAGCGGTGGTCAGAAATGGCCACCACAAAGAAGAACACGACCGGAAAAGAATGTGCAGGAGGAAGATAAGAAGTGAAAGTTTTGGCTGACCGGGTTAAATTGTAAAAGCAACAACTAAGGTACCCTGGAATTAAAACTTACAAAAAATAACATCACTCCCAAAGAAGAGTCAGAAGCAGTGAAGGAAAGTGAAAAGGGAAAGGTTTGGCTTTTTTCCCCTTCTCTCTCCTTCCCTATACTGACAACTAAGAGACTTAAACAAGAAATGACCCTTGAAGTCTGGCTGAACATGTCCCTGCAGTTTTGTTGGCAACGTTTTTCAGGAGTGGTTTGCCATTGCCACTTTTCTAGGACTGAGACAGTGACTGGCCCAAGGTCACCCAGCTGTCTCTGTGGATAATGTGGAACCAGAACTCCTGATTTCTAGCCTGACACCTTAATCATTACACCAAACTGGATCTCTATTTGCTATTTATTCTAATCTTATATCAACCAATTAATAATTTACCTATGACATATCTTTGTCCGCTTTGTTTAGTGAAAGATTAGATAGTACCCTCTCCTCATACTTTCCTCAGCTCCAGTATGGCAGACAATTGTTCCTGGTGTTGGTAATATCCTGTTGTGAGCACTGTGATTTAAAATATAACTAAGGTATTCTACAAGACTTTTGAGTATTCCTGAAACCAAATGAGTTGGTTTAGTTTTACAGTAGTTTTCCAGGTTAAGTAACTTTTAAACCAGCCCTCTAACTATGCTAGAATGAAACTCCCATGTTCTAACCATAATTGCCTATAGTTCAAGTTGAAAGATAAGTTGAATATTTTCTCAGACGCTTAAACAATTTCCATGATATACTGTTGCTACTATTAAGATTTGTATTTTTACATTTACATCAGTGAAGTAATGCTTTTACTGCGAACCACCTTGAGACAGTGTTCTGCTTTGAAAAACAATATAACATTTGCTTTAGCAAGCAAACAATTGTTTCCACAAAGCAAAAATCATCTCTGCTCAAGGGTACTAACTAGGTATATATATAAATCATCCCTCACAGACTCCTGTTTAAATGTCAAGCACAGAGCCAAAATACTGAATTCCCTAACCATTATTTCTACACCACTCAATGACATGTTATTTGTTATTCCTTTTCCTTTTTTCTCCCACCCTCCACCCTTCTAGACTCTTTGCTTTTTTCTTTTACAAGCTTAGTTACTATAAAAAAATGTTAATTGGTGCTACATACTATTTACGTGTCTAGGATCACAACAGCATTGTCTAGGCCGACACATTCTGTACAAAGATAATTGTTTCTATCATACTGGATGTATTATTGGAGCAATTAGTCTACTGATTTAAAGCTCAACTAATGAGGGTTCCTTGGTGCCTTCTGAGCTTGGTTGTTTTCTGGCAGACATTTCATTATCCAAACTAGGTAACATCAACACAAACATCCACATCAGTGTTGATGGTAACCAAGGACCCCTCAGTTCAGCCTAGGAGCTTCAAATATTCTCCTTTTTCAGAAACTCAACTAAATTCCAATTTTAAATGAAAGTAAGAGGTAAACACTGCCTTCAGTAGAAAAATATATACAGGCTCTATTACAAAGGCTCAGTTCAAAGTTTTCTCTGGAGGCCAAGGACCAAAGTGGCTATTACACACACACACACACACACACACAGAGAGAGAGAGAGAGAGAGAGAGAGAGGGAGGTTGGTATGTAGCTGCCAAGTTGTATGTGTGTATCTTTGAAATAAATTATTGGAATCTGAGGTGAGCGGATTATATTGATTGCCACATGCAGAGAAAAGAAGCTTATCCCACCATCTACCCCTAAACTGTGCTCAACTTCATTTTGCTAATTGGATTTGTTAACATTTTCAAGCAAACGCAAAGATGTGATACCTATTACACAGTTTAAAGTAAAACCAGGGACCAGATTGCCCAAATTCAGAAGTTGCATTATTTTCTTAAGAGGATTTTCTTTTCTTTTTTTCTTTCAAAGGCTGGCACAGTGCAAGATGGAAAATATCAGGAAGCAATAAATTTTCTTTCTTTTGGTTATCAAAAGCAACCTGGTTAATAGAAGAAAAAAAATATGTACGCGTTTCTTATTCTGTTACCTTATGTGTAATAAGAAAAGCTAAAAGGCTGAAAACTGAAATATATTCTGTGTGGTTGCCCTTCATTGAAGTTTATTTTGGTGATATTTTCACGCTGTTTTAGTCTAACCTTAGAGCAAAAACAGAAAAAAATAGGAGGGATGGTTAGCAAGCTATGGTTTATGTCTTCTTTGTCTTTTCCATAGGTTTATAATCATAACTCCTTTAAAAATATATTTTATTAAGATTTACCTTTCATGTTTTAATAAAAAAAAGAAAGATTTGCAGATGCGGGCTATGCCCATTATGCATTTGATGACTGATAAAGGTATAGTCCCTTTCATTACACAACTGCAATAAAGGCATTATCAAAGACAATTTACCTCACAGAGCTACTTCCCTCAAGAAAACTGCTGTTAGTCATTAGCTAATTGACTTTATTGGCATTTCATACTAATCTTGAAGCTGATGATACTCAGTTATATCTCCCATGATTGTGATGGGCACAAGATTGCCTCGAACTGTGAGATGGGTGGTCCTATAAATTCTGCAAGGCTATGAAGACCTAGCTCTTCCCCCAGCTGCTTATATATGGGAGCTCTGGTGTGGGTGCATGTGATTTTTAGTTTTGTGATTTATTGAACTTCAGTTTGGTTTTGTGGTTTTAGTAGAATGTTCGTTTTTACTGTGTTTGCAGCCCAGGTTTTTTTGATAGATAAGCAATCCTACGAATTGGATAGATAGATAGATAGATAGATAGATAGATAGATAGATAGATAGATAGATAGATAGACAGACAGACAGACAGACAGACAGACAGACAGACAGACAGACAGACAGACAGACAGACAGACAGACAGACAGACAGACAGATAGATAGATAGATAGATAGATAGATAAAATCAGTTCACTGCTATTATATGGAAGGATCAGTTTTAGAACAAGCCAAAACATTAAATCATATGAAACTATGGTTTAAAATCCTGGTTGCATCTGAAAATACTAACTATAAATCCTCTATTTAGTGAAATAAAACGTATAATCAATTAGAAAATACTGTATTTTGTTTAGTGCAAGGAAAGGCCTTGTAGTCATTTCATTAGAATATTATATATACCAGTAGTACATGACTATTATTTACTGCAGCAAACAGCAACAGTTACCATGTGAACAATTTACAGAAACCAACATCACATGACTATAACTTCTAAACATGCTAATTTCTCAATGAAGAATATGTTGAGTTGGGTGTTGATGTGGCTTTCTTATATTTTCTAAAAACTGACCCTTTCCTGTCTCTCTTACCCCACCCCCTAACCTTGCAAGTTGTATCTCTATAATTCTGCAGCAATCCTTTTTTTCCTATTATACTTTCCTATTTTACTTTTCTGATTCTTGGACTTTTCATTTCTTTCTGTTTACCCAATTTCCTTATACCTCAAGATGTATATTTATAATACTGTCAATCCCAATACAGCAATTTCATACTCTCTCTTTGATCTAGAGAGTTTGATAAATTTGATTTTTATTCAGTTTCATATTTTAAATGTATTTTCCATTCCAGTCTGCATTTTAATGCATTTGTTTCTTCTACAACTATTTTCCTTTATTTTAAATACTTCATTACCATTATGTTTGTTGCCTTCCGTTTTCAGTTATTTGTATTCTGCATATATTAATAAAGGAGAATATTTGTAACTCGGGATTGACATAAATGATACTTGTTCCTTTCTGAGCTTGCTTGTTTTCTTGCAGACATTTCATTACCCAAATTAGGAAACACTCTAGCACCAAGGACCCTTCTGAATATATGCACACATACATATACACACATTATCTATCCATCTATCTATCTATCCATCCATCCATCCATCCATCCATCCATCCATCCATCCATCCATCCATCCATCCATTCAACCATCCATCCATCCATCTATCTATCTATCTATCTATCTATCTATCTATCTATCTATCTATCTATCTATCTATCTATCTATCTATCTATCTATCTATCATCTATCTACTTCTGGTCTTTTAAAACAATTTAACAGGTCACAAGAATGGCACTAGCTCAAACCATTGACACAAAAATAAGCTGCGAATAATTTTCATGATTCTTAATTCTTTACCTAGGGAACAAGCAGGCAATTATCTGGTGGACACTTACATTGGTTTTTTACTACAATCACTGGTTGTCAGATATTTTTGGATACTTAATTGCTTTGGGAGCCTCTACAATAGGGGTGTCAAATTCACATCATCATGGCGGCATCACGTGATGTATTGGGACTTTCCCCCCCTTCGTTAAACCAGGCGTGGGCATGGCCAGCACATGATGCATCTGGCCCATGGGACACGAGCTTGACAGTCCTTATCTACAAATACAGAAAGCTCCCTACTGCAGAAGTTGACTAGTATCACTCAAGGGTATTAAATTACTGCATCATCTTGAAAGCAAGACTAAACATATTCATTCAATCAGCTACTTCATGGACAAAAATATTCATTCAACATATTGCAAAAATATTTCAATTAATCAGTTGAGGTAAGTAGTATGTGAATGCCAACCTCTATACTCTTAGATCCACAGAAATTCATAAAAATTGAAGGGAGAATTTAGGATAGATTGAAACAAGTTGAGAACTAATATCCCAGGTACTACTCAATTTCAGCTTTCAAAGGCTGTATTCTTAGACACTTTGTAGTGCAAAGCTTTGGGCTTACTGCCAAGAAAAAAAAACTTTAACCAAAGCTAACTTTTCCATGTAGGTTGTCAGTCCAATTAAGGATATAGTCTGGCTCACTGTGAGTTTGATACAAAAATGAAAGCTCATGCTTATCTGGTCTAGCTTAATTTTAATTAGCATCCAGTTAACAACAGGTAGGCTTTTTTTTTTTTGAAGCCAAAACATGAAGACACCAGCTCCTTGGCCATTCTTTTCCCAGGTCACCATCTATTAGACTGGCATAGCCAGTGATTAATTGCTGGGCCCCTGCAGCATGGCACTTTCTCTTCTGAAGTTATGGTGCAAGTTTTAATTTAAAAAGCACACACCTCCTTGCTGTAAGTAAATATTTTCTCTTTCATTACATTTCATTAGGCAAGTTTTCTCTTCAGTGCCTTTATCTTCCTATATAATTGTTTCTGAAAATTGGCAACTTTGAGATGTGTGGATTTCAACTCCCAGAATTCCCCAGCCAGAATGCTTATATTACCAAATACCAAAACCTGGAGAAATATACAACATGTCTTAGGAGTAGTTTCATGGCTTTGTTACCAGTAAATGCTCTTTACATAACATTTTCCCATGTCAATAACTATGGTTTTGGAACTGGGATATAGGATTACACTAATACAAGAAACACAGCAGTTCCTGCCCAGCAGAAACTACTGTTCAGAATCCAGAGGTCTGATATATTAGTTCAGAACTGTTGGAGCTTTTCTAAGTTTAGAATCAAAGCTATTCCATTTAAGGATGTGGGGATTTTTCAGATAGCATCCCTTACATGTATGCCTGATCAAATCCTGGTGACAAGAATTAAAGCAGCACCAGCCTAGCTAAAAGCTTTTTGTGATCAGTGTTGGCTTTCTTTCTGTTTCCAATAGAAAAGGTTTCTTTTCTATTGGAGCATTTTCTTGTAATGTTTAAAGAAGTTTGTCACTTGTCACGAGAAACAGAGGAGTTCACTTATACACTTGTCCAAACGAAAGCTAAAGGCCTTGCAGAGATTGATTCTCTAACCCTACCTCCATGTGCAAAGGTAGCATAGCTTTAGATTACTTTCTATGCACATAAATTGCATCAAGCTTGTGTCAGAAGCACTGAGGCACTTTGGTTTCAAAGGTTGATATCTCCATTGCCTGGGGGATGCTCAGTTGGGAGCTCCTTTCATGTCCCCATCAGGAACTGGAGCAAAGGATGGGAACTTGTCCCACCCATAGCAGCACTCCGGTTTCAAATGCAGGCTTGATAATCTCCAACCCAGTGTCCTAACCACCTAGGCCACCATGCTCCTATACACATAAATAGATCTTGATATCACAAGAGGAAACTGATAAGAATGTCATGTCACATGTAAAATCTCAGGCATCAGATTGGTGAGAAAGGACACTCTATTGCAGGGGTGTCAAACTGGTGGCCTGCAGGCTGGATGTGTCACACGCAGGCCATGCTTACCCCAGCTCCACGAATGGGAAAAAAGTCATGAAACATCATGAGATAGCAACATGATGGCATGAGTTTGACAACCGTACTCTATGCATAATTGTTTTCCCCATGAAATTCTTTACATCATCTATAGACTTTTTACTGTCACATCCTGAAGCACTATTTTACCTGCCTTTCTTAAAGACTCACATATTCCCATGTATTGTATCCTCCCTAAATTTCTAATGCTATTGGCCAAGCATTTGGAGATTCCTGCTTTCTTTGCTTGTTTTGATATTTATAAAATAAATTTTAGAAGGATGTTTCCTGTTTAAGTTCCCCCCAATTAAGATTTGATGACATTCTTTTTTACCCCCCTAAGTACCACCATGGGACTTCCAACTCTTGAAAGAGCAGGGACAGATACTTCATGACTCCCCAGTTGCTTCTTGATAGTTCAGTAACATGTATTTCTGTCTCAATTGTCTAGATTTGTAAAAGGTCATTTTTCTATGGTATGTTATTATATGCCATGTCTGGAGGAAAATTCCTTTCATCACTTGCTCCCACATATCTCTAAGGCTGTTGGCATTTATTCTTCTTCTTTTTTTAATCAAGAGACCCTCTCTTTGGAAACAGTATTTGAATTTTCTTCAGGTTTTTTTTTTTTTTTTTTTTGGCCTCTGGATGGATTTGCTTCTTTGAAAGGAGATGTGGTGGGGTGGGAGAAGAAAATGGGAGAGCAAGCATAATACTTGCGATGATCTCAAAATGATGACATGGGTGCCATTATATCATTGCAGAAATGCCACAGTTGTAAACCTAGGTCACAATGCCTGACATAAGAATGGAAATTGTGGCATTTGTGCCATGACATTTTTCCTCATGTGTCATTTTCTGTCTCCCTTTCCCCCTCCCACCCTGAAAGCCTGGATAGAAGTTGTTTTTGAGTTTTTGAAAAGGAGGGCATTGTCTTTATGTCAAAAGTAGATGGCACAACTAAAAGAACATCTACACTTTCAGAAGTCCATGTCTCAATGTTAGGACATGCACGTGTGAAAAGTCACATCAAAGTGTGCTCTCTCAGTCTAAAGAAGTAATAGTTTGCAGCTACTTTATTCCAGTTATTCTGGAAACAATCCAACTCTGTTCTTCTAATTTAGAGAAACATATATTGAATGAGGAGGACAGTCACGTTTTTTTCATGTATGACAGTAAAGGGTAGACTCCATTTTAGTTGCATATTGAGTGTTACCTATGTAACCAAACTTCCTGAGAAAAAGTCTTAGAGGTCCCTAGGTAACATAGGAACAATAATAATCAACTTATTTTTTCAGGGCCCAGATCTTTTGTTGTGGTAGTTGAGGTTGTGCTTCCTTAGCATTACTATTAATTGGTATTTGAATCCATGTGCTGCCTTTCATGCAGTTTTTAAAAACATCATGGCAAGAAATAGGAACATATGTTGTAGCCCATCTCTGTTAGTTCCCTAGGTTGATGAGTAAGTCCATAGGGCAAGAAGGACCATCTGGCTTAATGCAGCCTTTATCTTTCAAAGGAGTACTGTGCTTGAAAAAAAACAGAGATCAACATTCAGGGAAGAGAGACTGCGGACATTTGGAGACCAGTTTGGGATCAAAAAAGAACAATGCCCGCCTAATAAACTCTTACAAGTCCCTAGAACTCCTAGTTGCCAAGACCCTTCTTCTAGAAGTGTGTTTCTTTGTTTTGGGATTCTTTCTTTCTTTCTTTCTTTCTTTCTTTCTTTCTTTCTTTCTTTCTTTCTTTCTTTCTTTCTTTCTTTCTTTCTTTCTTTCTTTCTTTCTTTCTTTCTTTCTTTCTCCCATTGCCTATCTAAATATATACTGACTGCATTGAATTAATAATTATCAATTCCTATTTAATCTTTTATGAACTTGAACCAAATCTATGAGTTTGCAATAAGCCTGACATATTTGCTGTTACCTAAAGGTAGATAAGCACAGACATTTTGAGACAACAGACCTTGCCCCCAATCTACATACATGTTATAAAAGGAAGCTACATCCTCCATGAGGGTTGTTTTTGCACATGCATAGTTTACTGTATATGTACATAACAAGCACACATTAACTAGTACATGAAGTGTGGAGGGATACCTTCACCCTCATCACCCACTTGTGCAAAGATGGCTCAACTATGTGAAATTGACTCAATTTTTCTCTACTTCCAAATATTATGCATCTTTGTTTTAGGTGTATTTGATTTCTGGCCATGATTATGTGGCAAATTTTACATGATTATGTTTTTAAAAAGTCCAATTTTAGATAATGAATACAAACTGACTAAGCTGTCTAAAAAAATGGTGCACATTAACAGCTGAATTATTTTCTCATTTTAACTTATGCAACAGAATTAAATTAAACTTCAACATAAACAGGGCAGGCAGTAGCTATTAATTCTCTCCAGAGAATCTTTAATTATGTTTTTGCAAACTCTGATTTCATTTGCATATGTATCATTGAATTGTAAATTGCAGTTAAACCAGGGCAGGTGTTCTGTGTATAGCTAGATTAAGTTTTAGCTTTGTGTAGTACAGCACCAGTTTGAGCATTTGGTAATGAATAGTATTTTAGAGAGGAATAACAGACCTCTATCTTGATCAGCTTCCATTCATGCCAGTGGAATTCATTTGATGAAAAGCCTTCTGGATCATATTCAATTTTACTCAATTAAAGAAAGAGATCTCGCTGAATTTCTGTTGTTTCTTTGCTGTTCTGTTTGTCCCAGCATGATGAGGAAACCACTTCTTTAAAAGCTGACTTCCAAAGGATGGTAAAAGATGTTAACTGGTGCAATCAAGCACCAGTCTTCTTACTGCAAACAGGAGTACACATCAATAAGTTTATACTAATGCGTTTAATAGGAGTGCTCACATGTGTAGCATTTCAGCCTTCCATCCTTCCGAGGTGGGTAAAATGAGGACCCAGATTGTTGGGGGCAATAAGCTGACTCTGTAAACCGCTTAGAGAGGGCTGTAAAAGCACTGTGAAGCAGTATATAACTCTAAGTGCTATTGGAATTACATGTGTAGGCATTAGCAGCCTGAAGAAATTCAGCCTGGCTTCTAAATTGATGACCAAATATATGCACAAAATTGGAAGGACTCTTTGATTCCCATCATGGACGAATGGCTGCAGAAGCTGGTGGAGTTGGCCATAATGGCAAAATTGACTTTTTTGATTAAAGAAATGAATATAAGTACTTTTGTTTCTGCATGGAGACCATTTCTGAATTTTGTGCTTGAAGTGGAAAAGAATGAAACATTGATTTTGGGTTTTACTGTATTACTATGAAAAAAACAAAAGGTTGTGGTTTAATGTTAATGCTGCAACAAAGGGAGTCAGAAGTCCCAACCCTTCCACACTTCTCTTCCCCTGCTTTCCCACCACTACTTTCCTATTTATTTTTGTATTTTGTATTTTATTTTATCTTATAACTCAATAGAATGCTAAAAATCTAAATCGACAACCATATGTGCCTTCTTTTCCCTAGAGCTCAAGGCATAGCTCAGTAAATTGCATTCACCCCTATTCCTGGCTAATCATCTAGTGTGATTTTATAATATGAAGTCTCTAGGCAAAATTTAAACACCAGATATGTACAAAAAGGTAACTCCTTCAAGCAAAAATGAAAACAAAAAAACAAAAAAAAGCATCAAGGGTCAGAAATACAGGCAGTCCTTGACTTATAACAGTTTGTTTAGTGACCATTCAAAGTTAAAACGACACTGAAAAAAAGTGACTTGTGACCATTTTTCACCTTTATGACCATTGCAGCATCTCCATGGTCATGTGATTTACATTCAGATGCTTGGCAACTAGTTCATGCTTATGATGGTTGTACTGTCCCAGGGTCATGTGATCTCCTGTTGTGACCTTCTTAAAAGCAAAGTCAATGGGAAACCCAGATTCAGTTAACAATGGTGTTGCTAATTTAACAACTGCAGTGATTCAATGAACAAATGTGGCAAGAAAGGTGGTAAAATGAGGCAAAATTCACCTAACAAATTTCTCACTTAGCATAATATACATTTTGGGCTTATTTGTGGTTGTAAGTCAAGGACTACCTGCAGTTAAAAATTCTAAACTCATTTGTCCATCCAGTTCAAAGTTACCTGTCCTGAAGTGAGATGAATTCTAAGTTAGTTATGGATCACAGACAAGTCTGTTAAGAAGTTTCATTCCATTTGTTACTGATGCTGATTTATGGATTCTTTGTATAAATCAATGTTCTCAGCAGATGCAGATGGAACCAGCATCATTCTTTCAGTCTGGATGGGTACCAGAACTGGCAACATGATGTGTTACTTCTGAGCGTGTGCAAATTCTTAATGTTTAAGTTTGGCTAAACATCTACTCTAAAATTTCATTACATGAGATTAGTGAACATTTTCAACATTTAGAAAAGGCAATGGTTTCTAATAAAAAGTAATCCGCTTTCAGTATTTATCTTACTTTCCTATGGTAGCCAACAGCAAGATTCACCAAATTCTCCAGGGAGGAGAGATTACTTTGAGCCCTTGCTTGTGCAATGCTATATGGTGCAAAGATAAGCTTCTCGAAATAGAGGATTATGGGATAACCATAGACATTCTAACTACTGCTGTGCGAGAGGAGATTGTCCTCCTTAAAAATCGCAATAAAAATGGTTCCTGGAGATTATTATTTTCAAATCAGTCAAAGTGTTAGAAGTGGTAGCATCGAATACTAAGCCTAATTCCATAGTCTTTGCCAGATGCTTACCCACTCATAACCTAGAAGCATTCAGTGAAGAAAATTATACACTGTAATATCCTGAAATATTATACAACATTTGCCTGTGAATAAACATGCACAAAAAAATTGCACCGGAAACCCCGTTAGCTTAAACTAATACTTGAGGCTGTAATGTGCAGTCTTAAGCCCATTTACTTGTTAACACTGAGAAGCCTACTCCTTAGTCAATACAAAAGGATTGTCCTATAAATCAACTTCCTACAACTTCAATATTCTATGTATTTTCATGCTTCACTACAGTGTTCCACAATGCTCTTAAACCTTGAATTTACTTAGAATACATAATTTGTATGGCTGTTCTGGTATCTTAACAGAACAGAAATTGTTATTTAGGAAAACAAAATCCTAAAGATTGCCAAGGATTTTATTTCCATGGCTTCTGTGGGTGTGAATAAAGATATGCCACAATGCAACCCAGTTTATTTCTCACTCCTGCAAAACGTAATCACCAAACCGGTAGTAATGCCGGTTGAATCCCATCCCTGCCCCTGCCTACATTTTATCACCTGCAATCTGTATTTCTCTACACTTTAACAAGACAAGAAAAACATTGCTTCCTATACGGAAATGGCACCAAGAGAAATGTGTTCAATTCACATTTAATATGAAGCTAATTAAGGCATACTTTCTGAACCAATCTGCAAATTGAAACCTACTTATCTTTCAAAATCCAATGAGCTCT